>NC_048919.1:3793417-3800169 GCF_011077185.1 Oxyura jamaicensis
AAAAAAAAAAAAAAGAAAAAAGAAAAAAGAAAAAAAAAAAAGAAAAGGAAAACAGGTCGATGAGGGATTTCATTGTGCGGTGTGGGAATGGCCCGTGGAGCTGGAGGACCAGGCAGATCTTGTCAGCCTGCCTGCTTGGAGGACACCAACCCCTACAGAACGGCCTTGGCCGCTGCTGCTCCAAGCTTCTCCCTCCGACACGGCCTTACCGACAGACGGCTACGGCAGGTTTTGAAGCGGAGCGCCCTGCACAAGCAGCAGCAGCTGCTGTAGGTTCCCCTGATCTCCCTCCGGACCCGTGACCCTCCAGCACACGCACTTCTGGTAGAGGACCAAACAGGAGCAGCACCAGCTTGGAGCCTGCAGGCGACCCCAGCCCAGGAGGAGAAGCCCCGCAAAGCCTTTTCCCGTTGGAGCAGAGCTGGGACAGGTCGCGGCACGAGGCCTGACCCGGCTCTCTGCCCTTCGGCCGCGTTTCAGCCCGACTTCCCTTGGCTTTTTTCGATGCCTGAATGAAATCGGTGACCAGTGCTCCTGTCTCTGGCTGCCGTGCCTCCCACCCAGCAACAATTCTGACCCCACTGGATCTGCTCAGCACTTTCTCCAGATGGCAGAGGTGCCCGAGGCTCGTGCTGACCTCCTCAGCTGGCCGCCCCAACTCAGGACCTTGCAGGATCAGGCCCTGGGGCTGACACCCGCCTCGTGCAGCAGGTGCTCAGCGCAGCACATCCCAGCCCAAGCAAGGGCACAGCCAGGAGGGGGACGAGCAAGGACATGGAGCCAAGAAGCCTGCTGGGGTTGTGAGACAGCCGGAGCGACGCCGAGCAAGGCCTGAGCTGTGCAGACCTAATGGAAAATCCAGGGCACTCTATGGGAGTCTTTCCATGAGCGTCGATGCATTTGGGGCCAGGCCTTTGATTCCGGAGCTAGCCTCAAACTTTTCCAGCTTTTTCAGGTGTTTGTGGATGGTATTTTGTTTCAGCTCCACTTCCAGCCTGATTCACTTGGGTAGCAGTTGGCTGGAGACAGACACCTACTTTTGCACGGTGCTGAGCTCAGACTTTCATCCGCTCCAGCAAGCACGTGTGGCGTGCCGTGGTCCATCACGTTCAGCATCCTAAGAGTAACACCATCCACCACGTCCCCTCTCGCCCCATCCACCTCGTGGTGTCCGGCACCGAGCATTTTTTAGTGAAAAAGGGAATCACAGGCGTGTTGGGGCACACACTTACGCACAGACTCGCCTCCTTTGGTTGTTGAGGATGCGCATGAGCTGAGTGGTGCTGCCGAACAACAATGATTAAGGGCTCAGAGGAAAAGCTGAGTCACCCCAAGGGCATGCTGCTACTCCTTACCAGTGAGGGAGCCGTGTGGGGAATTTGCCTGGCACCAGTTCACAACACGTGAACTTACATCCTCATGTGACACGGTACGGCAAGTGGTGTGCTACCGACTGTGCTCTCTTCCTAAATCCCTGACCTAGACCAAAGCAAGTGACAGGAGACCCCCAGCATCCCTCCCTGGTGTTACGCTGGGCTCTGTGCATCCCCAGATGAGTCTGTAAGATCCTGCTCTGACTCCCAGGCGCAACCTGGAAATCCCACAGTTCCTTTATTTACCCATCTCAGGGCCTTGGTTTAAGGTTGTCTCAGTTGTTTGTGTCAAAACACTTTCGGAGACCTACTGCCCAGGTTCTCAGGTCGAGATGGACGCCAGGGCTCGAGCCCTGAGTGCTATGAATTACCCGGCCATCGCTCCTCGTGGTGGAGCTGAGGTTCCATCCTGGCGATCCGAATTGCAACTGCAGCTCCCATAACATGCGTGTTCCTGCTCCATCCCAGCACTGATGAGCAGCAGAGGAAGGTGGGGGAGAGGGGGCAGGGAGGCAGAATTTATGTAATTACCTGCAGGAACCTTTCTGCCTCTGCGTTGAATGGAGAAACCAGAACACAGCCAAGGTTTCTGCAAGCTGGGCAAACATCCCGACCAGAGAAGGCTTTCTTGAAACTCCACTCTTCCAGGCGGTGCCTTTCTTGGCTGTTGCTTTGGCAGCACCCGGCCAGAATGTCTGGAGGCTGTTACAGGGCAGGACTGCTGCCTCCTCTGTTTTCTTATGAAATACACCCACAAAGCAACCTGCAGAGGCTCCAGTCTGCCAAATCAAAGGGATCGCAGTTGTCCCAGGGCTACACACTCAGCAGCATTCCAAGCAAAGCTGCATTTCTAAAACCTGGGCTGCAGAAATTAAAGGCACAGGCAGCCTTTCCTCCCCCCCCCCCCCCCCCCCCGTCCCCCCCGTCCCCACTGACTGTCACCCGTCCCATCCTCCCTTTGCTCCCCTTTTCCCCGAAGCTGACAGAAACCGAGCGAATTAACAACTTTTCCAGCCTGCACCAAAATCCTGGAGCCTGCAGCCACGGTTGGTATCGATTGCCCGGCACCGTGTCCCTTATGATGGTGCTCTCCCACACGATGAGATCAATCCTGTCTCTTCTCCCTTTCCAGACTTATTAATGTGGAGATTATTATTATTACATTTTTAAGTATCTCTTTCTTTCCCTTGAATTTTTCCAGTATTGTCTGCGCTGGCAAGGGGACGTGGGTGAGCTCGTGTCCCCTCTTGTCAGCAGAGATTGCCAGCAGGACCCTCCTCAGGCTGCACGCCTGCCACGGAGCACCTGCACGCACCTCAGCTGCAGTGCTGGGACGTCGTAGCACCGCTGTGTCTGCGCAGATGCTCAGCTGAGCCCCGCTAGCCAGCGGTGCGGGACCAGCGGGCTCACATCCCGTTTGTAAACCAGGTGGAGACCTCCCCGAGCCAAGGAGTTGGGAGAGAGAAGGGGAAATACCCTCACAAGGCATCCTGCTTTGTACTGCAGGCTGGGCTCTTTGCCACTTGATTTTATTCACGCAGGTGACTGAGTCTCTGTAGACTTTTTGGAGCATCCACTGGTGGAAAAAGGCACCTTCAGAGGGTGGGTCAGCCCACCTCATACCCTCTCCATCAGGTACTAGAGGAAGCGATGGCACCCCTTCTCTCTAGGCATCTCAGGTGGGACAGATCTTGACCTCCTCCAGTCCTCCTGGGGGGCTCCCAGGGCTGCTTTCTGTGCCAGCATTTCTGCACCCTCTTGGTGAGGCTGGGCCATGTCAGTCCGCTGCATTTGGCACAGGCTGGACACGATTCTTCGCTTTCTTGCACCTCTGCAACAATAGCACTTTTCAGCCTCTTAGCCCAGGGCTAAGTGGCAGTTTTTGGCATGAGGACACACAAAATCTTTCCTCGTATATTGTGTTTTCTTAATCCTCTTTATTGTTTGTGTTGTCTTTTTGGATTCACTTATACTGTCTCTTAAATTGCAGTGCCCAGAAGCGGATGCGATGAGATTTAAGTGAGTGTTTCCCATTTTGAGAATTCAGACGTTCCCTTGAAATCAGTGTTTGCTGGGAAAAAAATACCAGTACTGAGGTAAACACATCATCTGGAGAAGCTTTACCAGTAAAAACTGTCATCTAGCTTTTTCCAACTTGCTGTTACTTTAATGTCTGAGCTTTTTTTTTTTTTTTTCTGCAAGATTAGTGGGGTCATAAGCGAGTCTCTCCAGAGGCTTTTTTCTTTCTCCTGGCTCTTTCTTTTCTCCTTCTATTCAATGTAGTAGGTGCTTATGTGAGAGGCAAGGGCACAATACTGGGAAACATTGCAAAGAACGTGCCAAGCCTTGGCACCTAGAAGCTGTGAATTTCAGAAGAGGAGGAAGATGAGGGTGGAAGGAAAGGAAGATAAACTGGCAAAGAATAAGGAGCCAAATAGGAAAGGCTTCATCCCAGAGAGTGCACGGTACAAGCCTGGACCCAGACAGGGCACAGCACAGCTGGCAATTTCGTGGCGATTTCTCTCCCGGTCGTGAGCCTCAGCTTCAAACTCCACGTGGCCAGAGAAGCTCTTCAACCTGCAGCCCCTGGAGCCCTAGGGAAGGATGATGCAGCACAGCCAGATTGTCCTTCCCTTCAAATTGCAAGGCCCTCCAGGCTGGAGCCAGGCTGAAATCTCCTACATCTTTCTCCGTGCAATGAGGCAGGAGATATCAATATTGAGCGTGCCTCTGTTGTGGGTCTCAGTGTCATCAGCATGCAAACAAGGAGAAACCATATCTCCTCCTCAGCTGGTTAGAGCCAAAACACTGGCTGCTTTCTTAACACATTTCAGGTTTCTGGGATGAGGAAGGTTGGGCAGGAGAGAGGCAGAGACCCTCACTGCAGGGTGCTCAGAGAGATCCACTGTGGGCACCCAGCAAGAGGCTTGTCAGACTGTAGAGCCCGTAAACGAGCGCTGTGCTTTTCAAAGTCTTCAGCTCCCATTGCACTGGATTCTGATGAGAATCTGCTTCCCAACTTGGGTGCTCTTGAGCACTTTTTTCACTCATAAGCTCAGACCAGAGGGGTCTAAGCCCTGAGCTTTCTCACCCAAAGATCCTGGAGGTTTTTGGTGGAATCCCCCCTTGTAAAAGTGTTCAGCTGTTCCCTGTTTAATCAGGGGACTATGAGAAAAATAAAAATAAAAATAAAAAAGACAAAGTGGGAGATTCTCCAATGCAATCTTCAAGACCTCCATCCCAGTTGCCTGTGATGGCTTTTGCAGAATGACTCTGGAGCATACGATCCGTGATCTCCTCCAGGGAGAAAGAGCAGCAGATCCCACCGAGCTGAAAAACCCCAAGCTGGCCGTGGCTGGAGTTTAAAAGCAAAGGGTGATAAAGCAGTAGGAAACTCAGCACCAGAGCACAAGGCATAAGCCAGGACTGCAGTGGTATGGTACAGCTGCCCAGTACTTGCCCCAGAAGGATGGCAGCTGCTTTTCCAGGAAGCCCAGTGGCTTCCTAAGCTCTCACACTGGTCTTGTTTTCAGTGGGACTTGCAGAGCCTTCAACTATTTGATGGTTAACAAGAAAGTTTAAAAAGAAGTCCAAAAGAGGAACCTTTCTGTGCCTTACAGCAGCCACAAGGGTGAATATCCCAGGAGAGCTGGACTGTAATTCCTGCTAGCTTAGCATCAAAGGATGCTCCGAAATTTTACCTTCCTGGTGACGTCTCCTCTTCCCAATGAAAGATGACCCAGGTGACCTTTGATTGAAAGTCTTGATAGTCCAGAAGGCAGGGAGCAAGATAATTAGAGCCATAACGTCTGATCACAGGAGAGAGGTGAAGCCAAGGTAGGGGCAGAACAATGCTCCTTTTCTATAGCGGGTGTGACCGCTGCGATGGTCACAGAGGGGCTGGGGAGGGGGCAGGAGTGCAGGCTTTACAAGGGGGGTTAAGTAGCTTATTTTTGAATAAAGGGTGCAGGAAGCTGGTTGTTATCTTCCTAGTGCCATTCAGACTGCAGGTGTGACTTAATCTCCAGGCTGGGGCAGATGGGTGCGTTGGGGAGCAGCCGTGGTTCCGAGGTGCGCAGGAGACCCCCGCAGGTGAACAACATCGCCTTCCCATCGGCCAAACCGGGGGGTTTTGATTTCCACACCTTACAGAAGGGGAAGCTAACACAGACGGGGCCTCTGCGTTTGGCCCAGGCTCACTGCACCACCCTGACACAGATGGGAATTTCAGCCCAAATTTCTCGTGCTACTGTCTCAGTATCAGGCATTCAGGAACCTATAGATCCTTTCTCTCTTTCCAAAATGACACCATCTTTTACAAATCCACTTTTGGGGTTCTTTTTGTCTTCTCAGAATGCATAAGTCTCATCTCCAAGTTTTGGAGATGCCAGGAACAGAAATTTTCTCAGCAAGCGTCTCCAGAAGCTGGGGTTTTCAGAGACAGCATGAGATCCGTGGTACGATTTCAAGAAGTCACAAAAATCTGCCCGCTGTCCTAGCATGGATTTCTCCCAGATATCCTTGTGCCCAAGAGTTTTACCTAAAAGTTCATTTCTCCCAGTATTCCCGCTTACAGCTCCCAATCCACAGCCGTCCCGGCTCCTTTTGACGCAGAGCTCTCATGGGCAGCGTCTCTGAGCAGCAAAGCACGCTGTGTTTCCAGTGCTAGATCAAGGCTATTATTAGCCATCACCTGGAACCTCACTGTCTCATTCATTCACTTCCAATCTCTTTAGATCCTTGTCTCGTTTCCCTCCCCCAGACACGGAGCATTAAGTAAAAAATGATGAAAAGCCCCAGCCACACAACCGAAAGCTCCCGCTTCCTCTTTGCTGCCGCTTTCTCCCCCCCCCCCGTTTCTGCTGGAGCCCCAGGAAGCATCCCCACAAGTGTAAAATTATTTCCATCCTCTGCTCATGCTAAAAACTCTACGGCTGCTCGTGCACAAGTCCCTACACAGCTCTCGAACAAATTGGACCAATTTGGAGTGATTAGTGAAGAATTCACATATGGTGCCCAGCCAGCACCGCGGACCAATTGCCTCCTGCAGCCCATTAAGAGCCATTTACGGTGATGGGCCCATTTGTCTTTGTTGTTAGTTCTGGCACGGCCGGTGACAGATCTTTGGCTGCCCAACGGGCCAACCCCTCCCTGACATCAGCTGAGGGGTAAGAGGGCAAGGCTGAGACACACATCGAGGCTGACACCAGCTGATGGATGTCCCACGGAGCCATGCCAGGCAGGGCCGGGGGGGCCTGACCAAGGAAGGGGAAGAGGAGGAATTGCTGTTTGAGGAGGAATTGCCAAGGAAGAGGAGGAATTGCCGTTTGAGGAGGAATTGCCAAGGAAGAGGAGGAATTGCCATTTGAGGAGGAATTG
>NC_048919.1:3800179-3845649 GCF_011077185.1 Oxyura jamaicensis
GAGGAATTGCCAAGGAAGAGGAGGAATTGCCATTTGAGGAGGAATTGCCATTTGAGGGGAAATTGCCATTTGAGGGGGAATTGCCAAGGAAGAGGAGGAATTGCTGTTTGAGGAGGAATTGCCAAGGAAGAGGAGGAATTGCCGTTTGAAGAGGAATTGCCAAGGAAGAGAAGGAATTGCCGTTTGAGGAGGAATTGCCATTTGAGGGGAAATTGCCATTTGAGGGGGAATTGCCAAGGAAGAGGAGGAATTGCCACTCGGGGTTGCAGTTGGGTGCCAGCAGCAGCACGCAGCCGTGCAGTGGATGAGACCTGGGGTTACAGGGACAGGCTGCCCCACTTCCCTGGTGCTCTACGTGCCCTAATGCATACGGGCTTCAAGCAGGAGGCTTGGATAGGAAGCCAATGTGGAAGCCTGTGGGCCTTGAGGGCCGGTGGATGCTCTGCTGGGTAAAAATCAAAGCAAGCAAGCTTGTCACAGGCACGCTCCTCCATGTTCCCTGCAGCTCCAGCAAAACGTGGAAGGGAAAAATAAAACAACAAACAAACAAAAAAAGCAAAGAGCATGCTAAGGAGTGCCCTTGAAACATATTTCACTGTCACTGGAGTCAAACAGTGGAACCAGGTGACTGTGGGCACACTCTTAGTCACAAAAAGATGCTTTCTGCTGCCTTAATTATTCTGGCGAAGGGAGGTGAATAGGCCAGGTTGGTTAAGGTGTGTTTACGCTGGTGTAATGATAACCATGCTAGTGATTAAATGCACATGACTATACAGGTGAAAAATTCATACCCTGTAACTGACACAGGTGGCACAGCTCAGAAGTGTCAACAGGGCTGAGAGACGAATCCAGTTGTAGCTGAGGTCCAAGTGCATTTTAAAGGTTTGGGTTTAGAGACACGGAATATGTGATGCGGAGAAGGATGAGCCAGCATGGAGACACTGCCCATAATTAGAGCTTTGCTGGTATCTTCACTCTTTGGCAGATCAAGGACTTCTCTTTTGATTGATTTGGGTTGACCCAAAGTGAAATTTCAGAGGGACTAAAATAAAAAATAAAAATGGTGCCAAGTGAGACTTCTCTCTCAAAAATGAAGATTTTGAGGAATACCTCATTTCTAATTACAAAATCAATCCTGATGAGTTGGGATGGGGAAAAAAAGCTATAATATCATAAATGAAATATTTTCATTCTTTAAATTATTGTTTTGACTGAAGTGGTCACCTAAGATTCAAAAAAAAATTTTTTATAAACTGAATTTTGAAATTTTTTTAAAAAAAAAAAAAAAAAAAAAAAAAAGGAAAGGAAAGGAAAAAAAACATTTTAGACGTACCTTTTTGCCTCCTACCAATGCCCAGGTCCCCTTTGAAATGGCACTTATGAAGTTTGACCTGGTTTTAACCTTTCTATAAAGGAGAAAAACAGACCAATACTATCCCCCTCCCCAGAAGTCAACTTTCTCTGGCAAAGCTGAGCGGTATTTTAACACTCCGGTCCCTTTGACAATGCCAGCCTATGAGTTGCTGTGTGCTGACAGCCCCTATTGTGTCCGTCCAGGGTAATTAAGAATTTGATCCAGAGCTTTTAAACTTCTTGGGCTGACAGATACTCTCTGAAGCAAGGCACTGTCACAGCTCTTTGGAGGGGAGACAGGGGTGCTAAAAGGTTTCTGTCCCGGGCCATAGGGCACCAGGACACCTGGGTCCGTTCTGAGCCGTTTTGGAGACTGCTATTTAGCCATCTCCTCAGCAATTGGGGCTATTTGAGGAATTGGGGTCAATTATAACCAGCCTTCACCTGTCTTGCTTGTAGGGAGAACTGGAGCCAGATGGCAACCTGTAGGACTGGCCTCCCCCTTTGTGTAGGGCTCAGCGCCTCTCCTTCCCGCTGGACAGCTGAACTCGGAGCTCATGGCATTACAAACCACCACGCAGCGTTGTTTTAAACACAGAGACAGAGGTGGAACAAGGGAAAAAAGAGACATTCATTCTGGTCCAAGCCCATCATCTGCTTAACATCTCGCACAGCAATAATCTCAGTGGATATAAGCAGGCTGACCCCCAGCATCCCCAAATCCCCTCTCGGTTGTTTCTGCCCAAATTACAAAACTGGTAAGTTTCAGCAATTCAGGCTGGAATTTCGTGACCACTTTGAGATTAAATCTGCCGTAAATCTAGACATGTCCAGCCTGCAGCTACTCAAAAAGGTTTTTCAAATACACAAGTGGATTTAGGGGCTTGTAGATGGGAATTAGGCTCTGAAATGCCATTTCTGCCTTTGCTAATCTCCCTAGCAGACTTCATCAACACATTTGTGTCTTGCCCACCGAATTCCCATGATGTGATGTCATCCTTTTCCTTATTATTGTTCTGATTAATAACACTGTTTTGTATTGCATTGGAGAGCACGGTAAGACTGTGCTGAGCCTGCTAGCCTCCCCAGGACCTCCTGTCCACTTCTGTTTCCTGATGGCACGGTGTCAGGCAATTCTTTCTTTTTAGGAGAGCCTGAAACAAACAAACAAACAAACAAAAACCCCTGTGAGCTGCAGCAAGACAAAAAGCTCTTACAGAGACAGTGAAGCATCTGAATTTCTAAAGTCAATTTGGGGAACGCTGCTGGAGAGCTGCAAGAGCAGGGAGCAGAGGGACCAGCAGTTCTGGGGAGGGTGGAACATGTGGGGGACTCATCACACATGTCTGCCTTTTGCTTCAAAGCTGCAAAATCTTCAGAGGAGGCAAAACTACTGCTGACCCTCCAGCTGGTTAAAAAAAAAAATAAAATAAAAAAAAAAGAAAGAAAATAAAGAAAAAAAAATAAAAAAAAAGGTTTGCTCTAGCTATTTGCTACCTTCTGCTGCACTGAGCTGTGTGCAGACAACATCTTTTTTACATCACCTGAATAATTGAATAATTTCTTGCCTCAGCCACTGTCTTACCCTTTAGTGTATTTGGTTCTTTCATGCACAGGTTTTGGGTGCTACTTGTCAGGTACCACCGCACCAGAGGCCCCAGGTTTTTGCCAGTCATTTCAGAAGAGCCAAAATTTCATCCCTGGGTCAGATTTTTCTCCTGCCCTCTTGTGTTCTCATGGCACCCTTTGCAAATGTACTTAACCAGGGCACTGACGTTCAGCACCTTGTGTCCTCTTTGTCCCTGCTGCCAGAAGTGACATAAGATGCAGTAGCCTTTCCCTCAGCGTAGACTCATCAGCCCTTGGATTCATAAGCCTCTGCTATGATTCAGCAGCAGATCACGCACTCGCTGTGCCCTTCCAGGGTGATGTGCACAACAAAGAAGCAAAGTAAGCGAAACCAGCCAAGCAAATAAAAACGTGCTCCCAGCCGAGGATCTGACCTGCACTTCGATCATGGGTGTGCAGCCCAGCCTTCCCCGTGTCGCTCCAGCCCGGCGTCTCCCAAGCAGCCACCCTCAGTTGCACAAGAAGATGAGGTGGAAGAGATGAAATTAGCGCCTTCTCCCTCAGGTAATGTCCCAGATGCTGTGACATTGCCTCGACCCAGAGAGGCTGCCACTGGAACTAATTTTTGGTCAAAAAAGGAGAGATGTTTTTCCACCAATGGCTTGAAAAATGTTTTGGTTCCAAGGAAATCTCTTCACGTAAGGCAGCTGTTCCATGCCCTTGCTCGTGCTGGCTGCCCTTCTCTGGAATTTCTGTAACTCCACTTCGTGGGACGTGTGGCCAGAGCGACACGTGGTTCTCCAAACATGAGCACATCGTGGTTTTATACGGCAGCAAAGCAGCACCCTCTGCGTTGCCCTTGGTACCCTGTCTGCTCTCTTGGCTGCCACCAGACATTAAAATAAAGGTTTCAGAGAACTGCCAGCGATGCCTCCAGGATCTCTTGCCTGATCTGTATCTACCAGTTCTGACTTCAGCACTGTGGAGGCATGGTTTAGATTACTTTTTCCCACATGTATTGCTTTGTTACTCTAGTCTAGAGACCTCTAGAGACCTCTTAGAGACCTTATTACTGGTGCAGGGTCTGAGTACCCAGAAGAGCCCAATATCATCCTCAGACTGTCTCTGAACAAAACACATTGTTAGGCAAAAATCCGTTTACATTTTTATTCCAGTCTGTTAGAAATTCTGAAGGTTTCTTGCCTTCATTCCCCTTAGGAAGACTATTTATTTATTCATTTTTAGTATCACTGTTTTCCATTAAATCAGAAAAAAATACATATATATGGTTGTGCTGTACTCTTCTTGTAACATCAGGTCTTGACATGATTCAACAGAAACAGATTTGGGGGTGAAATTTTCTTTTGGAATGTTTCCATTTTTCTTGTAATGTCCACGTTGATCTGGAATGGGGGATAGAGGCATAAAAGGAAAAAGCCTGTGCTCCTTGGGTTGCTTCCCAGCAAATGATTTAATTTATGAACACAAAGCCAGCCTTGCTCTCCTTGACAGTGTCCAGACCTCACTGGGAGTCACAGGTGTAGTTAAAAAGTAATTGGATAAAACTGCTCTATAGCCCCTGTGAGTCCCTTTGGCAAAGTGCTTTCCCTAAACATGAATGAACTGAGGGCTGAAATGTGAAGGGAAGCCACAGGGGAAAACGCATCTCTGCGTTAGCTGGCAAAGGATGGAACCAGCAATTTAGGATCTGATTCTCTCCATCCATCAGGGGTGCAGCACTGAGATAAAATTAAGACAGCAATTTGGTCCACTGCTGGAGGGAGGGTCACGCTGTTCGGGCAGGGTGGTGAAAGCCGTTTGTGATGCTTTGTGCAACACCAAGGCAAACGGGAGATTTCCCCACCCATGCTGGGCTAGAGCAGAGGACACTGCGGGGTCGGAAGGTGGCTGCCAGCCAAAGGCAGCTCCTTCCAGAGAGGACCGTGGCGCTTTTCTATGGCAGAGAACGTACCAGGGAGGTCATTCATCACAGACCGAGGGAGAGGCTCTTCTCTGAGATCCGGACCTCAAACCAGCAGGGCAGTCCCAGAGCCACTTTCCTGCCTGGGATCCCAGGAGCCTGTGTTTCACTATGTTCATCTCTTGGAAATCTTCATGAAGCCACATCCGATTGCAGACAGTCTTTAGCACTTTCAAGGGCTATTTCTTCCTTAATTTCTTGGTGGATGTAGGCAGAGCAAACAAGCCTGATGTGATGAGAGAGCATGGTTTGCTGAAAGCTCCTGCACCAGACACATCCTTACAGGGCTGATGGGGTCCACCTACAGGGCCAGGGTTCAGCATCCCCAAGGCCAGGACCAGGACCGAAGCACATAGGTGTCCTTGTTGGTCACAGCTCAGTCTGCTTGGATTAAGAACATCTTCAAACTTGCTTTGGGAACATGGAGGGTTTGCATGGTGTACATCAGGGCAGTGCCTTTTAAATGCCAGGAACTGCTTCTATGAACACTGTGAGCAGGCCTTTGGAGTTTCTGGAGCGTGTTTTTTGAATGATAATGGGAATTTGGTCAGAGAGGTGGGAAGCTGAATTGCCTCTGAATCCTCTTCACTCCTGTGAGTGAGTGGTTCCAACAAGCAGGAAGGAGCTCAGCTACAGAAATGTTCACCTTATCTATAAATCCTGCTGTCAGGGCACATACAGACCTTAACGACCCCAGGCAGCTTCACCTGGGGTCTCAACCCTCTCCCTCTGCCCACAGGCCCAGGAAATCTATTTAAGCTCAGGCCCGGGACTCTGAGTGAGTGCTGTAGATGTGTGTGTCACAAGCTCTGTCTCCTATGCCAGAAATAATCCATTGCCTGGGTGGGCTCCTTAAACCTACCTTGTGGGTTTGTCTCTGTTTCCTGCTGCTCCTGGGTGGACCTTGGACCTGAGTGATTGCTTTGCCTTGCTCAGTGCTGCTGATAACCCCTGCTGCGGGCATCCTCAGCCCCTGAGATGCTCTTGTTCCTCCCCAGCATCCCCTTCATGACGGATGGTGATCCAGGAAGACTGCTGCTGCTGGATCTAGCGGAGTTACATTGCCACGCAGTCAAAGAACTTGGTGCTGTAGGTGTGTGGCTCTGATGGGGGTGAGTGGAAAGATTTGAATTAAACTCCTGCTCCATGGATGAAATCTGCATTCTCTGGAGATTCTTCAGCTGCCATTGTGCTGAGACAAAGAAGAAATGATTTCTGGGACTGAAGCACTTATGAAAAAGATAAGGCTGAAAGGACCAACCAGGTTTTAGGAGCGCCTTTTGTCATTCAGTTCTGAGTGTGAATACTGTACAAGCTTAAATAGATAAGAAAGTCAAAAGGCAGGAAGAGGAAATATGCTCTGAACTTGTGCTCCTCATATGTATAAATCAAAGCACTTTGTGAAAACTGGCAGCAGTTTCACTGCATTACTTATGGAGGAAACTGAATCAAAACATGTTTAAGGCAATGTGTGGAGGATCACAAGTGATCAAATTACTGCAGTTGTTCCTATTTTGCATTTTAATGAACTGAGCTACCATGGCTCAGCTGATGATCAGTAACTCATTAAGCTGCACTAACAAGATCGTGTGTCAGCATTCATGCATACCCTTAAACCTTTGGTTTTTCAGTTGGACCCCTTAATGTCATCTGCAAGCTTCACATGGGCTGGCAGGGATTAATAAGCTGCCCTGATGGACTGGCAGCTGGGATGGATGGGGAGTGCTGGTGCTTGAGAGCAGAGCTCTGGCAGAGCACGGTGCTGCAGGGATCTGCTAACTTGGAGCTTTTCTGCAGGGAGCATGACCTGAACCTTGACTCCTTGGGTTTATCTGGGCACAATGATGATGCTCAAGCCAGGCTTCTGGCAGGGAATGGCACCTGCACAACAGACAGCTGAGACAGGTGAAATAAAGCTCCTCTTGGGCTCGTTTGGGTGGCAAAATGGGTTTCACTGGACAAGCTTTGATTAAAAAGCAAGCAGAGCAGTGCTAGAACTGCTGGGGAAATGCCAGTGGGCACGATGGGGCTGGGAACCACCAGCATCCTCGCTCAGCTCCATGGGGATGAGCAGCAGGCAGTTGTGTGATTGTGGAGGTTGTCTAAAAATCTGGCTGCGTGTGCTCAACTGGTTTGTAGGCTGTAAACCCAGCAGCTGAGCCCCTCCTCTTCTCTGGACCAGAGAGGGCTGGAGGTGGGAGGCTTCCAGGCTTTGCTGGGGAGGTGGTTCAGGGCCAGCCTCATGGTTTCGATGAACGAGCGGATGAAAGGTGAGGGCAGAGACCTGGAAGGGTACCAGCAGGTGGGTCCAGCCCTTTTCACCTCTGGTCATTCCCAGGGCTGATGGAAACCATCTGGTACCCTCGAGACTGCCTGTGGTTGCCCCAGAGCTTCCACCCAATGCCGTGGTGCCTCCGTGTGGTGGCAGGAGCTGTCCTGGTGCCCTTGCCAGCCGAGCCACCTTCATAACAAGGGGACTGGGGACCTGCGCCCATGAGTCTTTTTCCTGGCTCTAGCAATAGTGACCGCTGTTGTTCCCTCAGCTGGACCCGTCTTTGAACTTGGGCAAGTGTCGCCGGAGCAGCGGCTCTCCCCATTTGCCTCCCAGCTTCTCTTGGCAAACAGTGCCAGAAACGCTTTTACTAAGCGAAAGCTGAGACTGATGTCATCCGAAGGCTCCATGAGCCAGGGAACTGAGCAAAGGCCTACAGTGCCTATATCTTAATCCAGCTGCGGTCGTTCCAGCATTCAAGCCCTTATTACCTGCCTAATTCTGTGCTAGGATATTGCTCAGACATCTGAGGAGATGCAAGCTGGCAATTTCAACGCGCTCCTAAACATCTCCAGCAAAACACCCGCCAGTGCCAAGCCCTTGGCTCCTTAACCTGTTTCTACTAAGTAAGGAGATTTCCAGGGCGAGTCTGACTTGGCCCTGCAGGAGGCATCTTTTTTTTTTTTTCCTGCCAAGGCTCAGGCTGGAGCGAGCTGCTCCCGAGCTGTCACTCAGGGAGCAGGAATGCAGGCGAGGCTGCCCTGTGGTTAGGAGGACTCCACCCCAGAGACAGAGGTAGGCGCCCAGGTACCAACACCGGAGACTTGGGGCGCATCCAGGGTTGTTGATGACAGGCACTGATCTGTTTCTTAACTCCTTGCCTGCCTGCCTTTGGTTTGCTCCTTTCTTGCTGCACAAACATCCAGGTGGTGCTCGCGGCTCGCTTTTGCCCCGTGCTGGGGCGATGGTTGGTGTGGGAGCAGCTGGTGGATGGGGGATCTTTAATGGGAAGCCAGGGATAAGCAGGGACCCGGTCCTCTTTCCTCTGTTTCCTGCATCTAAAGGACATTTCCCAGCTGGAGGTTTATGTTGCAGGGAGGAGGTCCCTGTGCTGTTTTATGATGGGAGTCTGTAGGGTGATAATGAGCGAATATTTTCATTTTTTTTAATGCTAGGGTTATGTATTGATTTTTCTGTCAAGGTCTCCTTGGAAGGCTAGGAGTCAAAACAGATTATTAACCTAGAAGTACTGTAATTTATTAGCATTAATTGCCCATAAAGTGGGCAATCCCAATGCGTACCTTCTTCCTCAATGAGAGTCCTGGCCTATGAGTTTTGGAAAGTCTGACCATGTAAATATTTCCCTAGCTCAGTAACCCAAGTTTCAGCTACACCTTCCTTGTGATGGCAACACCCCCCTGGCCCCCGGGTACCCACACGGCCCCAGACAAAAGCTTCTTGGTGGGCAAGGCTGGGGCTGGCACCAGCAGCCCAGCTGCCAGCACACAGCCCTGGATGCTGAGAGTGAATTTCTGCAGTGCCAGGGTTTGTTTTGGGAAAGCGTTGTGGCCTCGTGTTCCTGTCTCGGAGCCTCGGCTCTCCATCTGTAAAGCAGGGATGACTTTTGTCTGCCCTACTTAGATGCTAAGTTCTACCCAGTGTCATACCAGTACAAGCCCTCAACTGGGGCCTAGGAATTCTACTGGCATCAGTGTCCCATCGGTTGTGTTTTATCAGTTATGTAGCTGCTATATGCTTAATAATGTGGAACGATAAACTCGTGTTCCTGTCTCCTCCATGGAGGAGAACGGGGCAGGTTTCCTGCTTGGTTCTTCCCTTTGCAGATCCTGAGTGTTAGGAGGGCTCAGTTCAAAACTTCAGCTTGTCTTCCTGGTTATTCTCTTTATGTATTTGCTTAATGTTGCTGCAATATCTGAATTTCTGTAGTGTGGCTAAAGGGTTGTGGTGTGTCCCTAAAGCTGCCTGATACACCGGTGTGCTCCGAGGTGATGTCTTGTCTAGACCGTGGCTGTGTCAGCCCTTCCCAAGCACATTAAATCCACTTAAAAACGCATCACTGCTTGTTTGATGGAAGGGTACAGATCCTCCTTGGTGTGCCCTTCTCCTCTGTTCTGAGTTTATGGGCTTGTTCTCCATCGCCTGCTGGTGCTCCCTCCCATGCTGAGAGGGTAACGCACCAGTTTGTCTCCATCCAGGCTGTGAAGTTGCTTCTGCTCGTGTTTATGGAGCATTTTCCAGCCTGCAGCAGTGAAGTGACACAGAAAGGGCAATTGGTGTTGTTCAGGGACTTGAAGCCATGGGTCTGAGGCTTGTTGCTGTCAGGTGCTGCAGTGGTGTTGTATCCTAAAGTGCCCTTGGTGAGGTTTTCTCTGGTCCTCATGGCAAATCAGCTTAAGCAAGGGGTTCCTGTACCCTACTACCAAAAGTCATCTCGATGCACTGATGTCCCTGCAAATAGTGTGGTCTGTAGAGGTTCCCTAAGGGGCCCCTTGCTGCAGGTACCAGCGCATGCTCCCAGCCCTGTGCCCGCTGTGCTGAGCTCCATTGCCCAAAGGCCAAGATCTACAGGTCAAGAACGTCCTGGAGAAAAAGTGGAATTTGTAATGTTCTGTGGCTTCAGAGCTGTTGGACATATCCATGTGTCTGCTGCCAGAGGACAGGCAGGAACAGTTTCCTTGGGGCTGGCATGGCTGCTGGAGTCTCGGTTCAGATCTGGTAGCAGTTCTCCTGCTCTTTTGCTCAACCCCTGCCTCCCCAGTGGTGCCCTGAGGGTGTTTCCCATGTGCTGAATTGCCTTGCTGGGAACCCAATGGAAAATCTCACAGAGCAGAGATCCCCCCCCCCCAACAGAGCCCTTTTATTTTTTTTAAATGCAGATTTATTGAGCTTGTGGATGAGACTTTCTCCATCCCTAGTGTGCTCAGCAAGTGCGTTATCAACCTGTTTATCTGCAAAGATGTGTTTTACAATTAAATAATAATCAAACCCATCACCAACACAACAGGCCATTACAAAACCCCTCCAGTCCATGGGGAGGTTGTCAGAGGAACCTTTACCTCCTTTCATCCTGGCTCCCACTGCGAGCACTGCCATGACCTGGGAGCCCCTGCATATTTTAAGGAAGAGCAAGAAATATTGGACTGGGAGCGGGTGGGAAGGGTTAGTGGGAGTGAACCAGTGACCTCTTGTCCCTCTGCAGACACCTAATTCCCCTAGGAAAGAGGCGGCCGGCGATGCTGGCTCCAACCTGATGGGTGCTTTGAGCTGCCCTGCTCCTGACGGTGGGGTGACCCTGGCTCCGGGCCGGTTTCGGTGGGGATGTTGTAATTCCTCGTGGCACGACCTGCTCCGTGGGCCCGGGTGATGTCACGGCGGACACGGCGATGTCGTCTCACGCCGCAACACGCTCCTGCTGACGCAGCTCGGCGCCACGTGGGCACCGCGCTCCTTGGGCACAGCGGGGCTGGGTGCTCTGCCCGCTGCTGGGAGCGTGAAGTCAGCCAGGGGGCCCTGCCAAGGCTACCAGGGCAGCAGCGCCTGCCTTTGCTCCGGCAGCACCTTTTGAGCTCTGCTCGGTGCTGACGCACTGGTTTGAGGGCTGCCTGGTGGTGTGTGCCTCTGCAGGCTGGGTTTCTGCTCTGTCCTCACCACCTGGAGCCTCCGAGTGCTTAGTCCGATGTTTGGCTGGAGGACGGGGCAAGGGCAGCCGAGTTTGCTCAGCTCTCCGCCTTGCTTGTGGTCCTGCAGGCAGGAGTCGTGCTCGGGCTGGGTGACTCCTTCTGGCATTGCTCACCCGGCGGTGGTCGCGTCGTGGAAGGGGTTTTGTGGCTGAACCTTCTGGGAGCAGTGGTGGCAGAGCACCCAGCGGTGCTGAGCTGCTGTCTCTGCCTCTGTATGCAATGCCAGCCACCCTATCGCTGCTCCTGGCTCGCAGGTCTGGGGCTTGTCTCGGGGAATCCCTGTTCTCTTTATTAAATGTCGTGCTGAATCAAGCAGAACTGGCGGTGCACAGCTCTCCAGGGGTCATCGGCTCGCATCAAAGCGTTCCACAGAGAGCTCTGCGTGTCTCTGGTAATAGGACTCGGCGACTCCTCGTGGCAAAGAGCCTCTCCTCAGTTCCCAGCCAGGCTTTCTGCTTGGTCCCTCGGCTTCGTACAGCATCCTTGTCTGGAGCTGTTGGACGGGGGGCTCGTTTCCCTGCTACCTGGTGCCTACGACTCCCAGTGCGTGGCACGAGGTGTCCTTGAACTGCTTGGGCAGCCACAAGGAGCTCTTTCTCCTCTCTGCACTCTTTCACTTTGTTTCTTTTCATCTGGAGGACAAGTGGGCTATTCATCCCAGGGGAGGTCCTGTTGGACCACCCACAAACCCAGCCTCTGCAGGCATGACCGTGTCTCATCGCCTGCTTCTCCTGGTGGCGAGGGCACTGTGATGGGCATCCTCTCCTCTGACTGCCAGCTGCAGCCCTGGGAGACCTCTGGGTTGTCAGGAGCACTAAGTAGGGCATCAATGCTTCTTTTCCAGTAAGCTTTATTGGGTTTTATTCATGGTGGTGCACAGAAGGGGGTTCAGCTGGTTCTTTGTTCATCCTGCCTTGCCTTGTGCTGGCATCCCATGGACCAAGACCTTCTGCAGGGATCTCAAGGTCCCAGGGCTGGAAGCTCCTGTCTGTCTTGGCATGGTCCTGTGCCACGCAGCATGCCTAGCTGCTCAGCCAGCCCCGGTCCTCTGGTGCTTTCAGGGCCCTGGTGACTCCGTTCACTTGTGGTCCCTCGTTTTTTTCGTATTTTGGGGGAAAGGGGTGTTTGACCTTGAGTACGAAGAATTTATGCCTTCATGTGTGGGCTGCGAGGATGTACCAGCCTGCTTGGAGCTAGCTTGGGGCTCATTGTGTGGTGTAGACTTGTCTTGCATCTAATTAGAGGCTCGTATCTCCCATTCTTGCCTGTCACTCATCCCTCTCTTCCCCTTCTGCTTACAGAAATCGCAATCTACACAGGCAGTGTAGCAAGAACTGGCTCTGATAAATGTTTTCTTGGTCATCTTGGATCCTGAGCTTACCTGTAGGCTAAGTCAGGCCAGAGTTTACAGAGGACCAAGCAAAGCTTTCCAACACACCCAGCTCAAGAGGTGGGCTCAGTGTTAGAGCTCACACCAAAGAGCCAAACAAGGGGATATCCCTTAGGAGTTTGAGAAAGTCAAATGCAGATGGACTTGCATTAGGGAGCTCGTTGCAGTGTCTCTGTTGCCCTGGTGTTCCCCGGGAGCTGAGCATGGGGTCTCTTTTTTCCTGCTGTCATCGCAGGGTGACCCTTTGTATGTGAAGAGGGGCCACAGGGAAAGCAATTGGGGCGCAAAATGGGTCCTCAGTGGCGTGTAGCATTGCAGTGTCATTAGGATATTTTGCAGAGAAACCTGTGTTCTGCGGGTAATTAAGGTGCCTCTGACTGCCTTCAACAGAAGAACATGTGCTTTGTAAACTAGGAAAGCTTTTTTCCTTGGGTGGTGTCATGACCTGACATTATTTAAAACTGATTTTATATCTATGATGATTAATACTTGTATAATATTACAGGCAATTATCTACCAATAATTATTATGTTGAATAATTCCAGAAAGAGTTTATTTAACATAAACATTTAGAAAGCTAAGTACTATGGATAAGATACAGCCCAAGGGCTCAGGACTGCTGGGTTTTATTTCCAGCTTTGCCACTGATCTTCTGTATGGCTGAGGCACTTAACAGATGTGGCTTCTGCACATAGCTTGATGTTAGGGGGAAGGAGTCTTGCTCTCTACCATCAAATAAGCCAAAATTATACTGGCAGTATTGTAACAAGCAATAATGCTTGGACAAGGCTCCACTGCTCTAATAATGCATGTGAAAATTCCCTGAAAAGGATCAGTTCTCTGGTGTTTCTTTATAATAATCTAACATAGTAAAACACAACCAAAATTCACTTATTGCTTCAAAATCCACCTGGTGGCACCTCTTCTTGTTCCTATTCCCAGTTGAACAGAATGCTTCAAGTGTGCAAAACTTCATGCTGAAAACCTGGGGAAGAATTTGCACAGGGACCTACTTGTGCATTTGAAGCTGGGCAGAGAGCTCGTCTGAAAGAGGAAAAAAAGAAAAAAGAAAAAAAAAAAAAAACACATCAAGGATAGAACAGTCACCAGAAAATTGATAGACATGCCTGGAAATGCCTTTAACCCTTATTTACTGTAGGGCTTGTGGTTTGAAAAGCCTGGAGTCTCGTTTTGACTGTTTGGTCCCCACTGAAATTACAGAGGTGGGGAGAAACCACCCAGCGATCTGCACGGGCTCTGCCAAACAAGCCCAGAGGAAAGGGGTTCGTTCTTGGGCTTGCTGCGCAAATTAAAAGCAGGCTTGGAGCTACCGTTTGTGCTCACTCCTGCGACGACTGCGGTGGGAAAAGGGAAGGAATGCACTGCTGGTGTCCCCAAAGCCCGTGCTTCCATGGTGCTGCCTTGCTGTAACTCCCATGGGTGTGGAGTCCTGGTTCTTTTATCATGGGGCCCGATTGCAATTTTTATGGCACCGGAGCAAGGAGGAGCAGCTCACTGGAGATGACGGCACTGCAGGCTTGCAGTTGAAAGCTCTCGACTCTGGGCATCTCAAGGTGCCACCACCATGCCAAGCCTCTCCTTGGGCTGTGCTGAGCAGGTGGAGGAGCCCCACGTGTCTGTATTCGTGCAGAAAAGGACACTGAGGAATAAGAAGTGTCTTGCACAAGATTGCACAATGTGGAGAAGCTGGCAATAACATGCAGGTCGCTGGCTTCCCAGCTGTCCTCGAGGCAGGTTGCTCATGTGTTGTGGAGGGAGTCTGGTCTTGCTTGACACCAAAATCCACAGGAGCAGGAGAAAAAGTAGGTGATCTGTCAGTGAGAAGCTCCGCGGGAATAATCCTTGTCTTGGAAGCTGCCTGGATTTGAAGGAAGACCTTGTGGCTGAATAAATCCCCGTTTCCAAGAGTGTGAGATTGTCAGCAGGGCTGGTAGTGGGGACCAAATGTCAGCCTGCTCTGACCCTGAGCAAAATGCTCTGGGCTTTGCTGCTGTGGTGCTTTGGAGCAGCAAAACAGAACATAAATGACTAATTCCTAACCCCAAGGACGAACTAGGGTAGGGTGTGAGCGGGTGTAGCCTCTTCCTAACTGGTGAACAGGAGAGACCCAGGACAAGTGATGGTGGCACCACAAGTTGTCTCCATGTATGATGCTGCTTTGGAGTCCTTCTTGCACCCAGCCCGTGTGAAATCCAAACCCTTTCCTTCGTAAGCATCTGGGAACTTTCTGGTGCCATAGCTGTCTAGAAACTGCTGCAAAGTAGCTGTTTCCTCTCCTTCTGAGACAGAGGAGAGGAAGGAGGCTTGGAGCAACACAGCTCCCTCGTGGTGGCCTCCCAGGGTGGGGCAGGTTTTAACAACGTGCCAGAATATGTGGCTGTCCTTGGACATGTTTAATTTCCCATCTTCTCGGCACTGGGAGCGCTTGAATCGCCCTTTAGCAGTTGGGCACAGAAGGGGAAAGATCATTAACATACAAAGGGCTCCTCTTTCAACACCAGCGTTGCGAACTTTCATGATTTTAGCTCTCTCATCACATTTGTACTGTGTTGTACTTTTTTTCTTTTTTTTTTTTTTTTTAAAAAAAAAAAAAAAAAAAAAAGGTCCTAGTTCTTGGAATTGGGTGAACACATCGAAATCTCAGCTTTTGTTAAAGGCTCCTTCTCCTGACAGCTGCAGAGGAAAATCACCACTTCTGAAGGCACCAGAAGTGGTGTTCCGGCACAAGCACTGCATGCTCTTAGCTTATTTTTGAATCTCACGATATCCGAACAAATCATCGTGAGGGGGAAGAAGATCAAAGTTTCCACTTCTGCCTGCATAGGACTAGCAGACTTGAATGGTGCCTGGGCTGCTTTGCTTGTTGCAAAAGAGGATTATAACTTCAGCAACACGAGTGGAAATGAAAAACATTACCTCTTTCCTTCTTTCACTTATCTACTTCCCATCCCCTCCCCACTACCTTACTGAAGCTGGTTCAAGAGCTGAATCCTGCTCCTGGGAACATAGTTAAGGGCTGGACGGGCTGGGGGAATCGCTGCCTGCCCCTCTTGGTTCATGCAGGGTCAATGCTTTGAGTGAGATGCTCTCCTTGGTGGTGTCCTGGTTTATCAGGTAGGATTATTTATTTATTGCGATGGGAATTTGAATTTTGTGCTGGCATCTGGGCAATGGGGTTGAAGGTCCTAATATAGGCCCGTTCCCCACTTCTGCTGAGGATGCGACCCACTTAAGATCAGGTGTTTGGTGGGTATTGCCAAAGCTATTCAGGTTAAACATCTCCATTGGTTCCTTAGGTGATTCTGACAATGGCCCTAAGGGGAAATAGGTCAGGTACTTTGTGATCTGTGTCACTGTGTTGGCTTAAAGCATTCCTAAATGCAATCTGTGAGGAGATGCCAGAGTGCTGACCCATCACCTGCTGCTTCTGCAGGCTTCCCCTTCGGATGGGTCGTGCCCTTCACCTCCAAAGTAGCACTGGAGCTCTTCAGCGCCGAGGCACAAAAAGAGAAAAATGATGGTGCTTCCCCCATA
Source organism: Oxyura jamaicensis (assembly GCF_011077185.1). Lineage (NCBI taxonomy): Eukaryota > Metazoa > Chordata > Aves > Anseriformes > Anatidae > Oxyura > Oxyura jamaicensis. The sequence goes on from NC_048919.1 coordinate 3,816,001, forward strand.
ACATTCATCTGCGGTCCTGTGAGCCTGACTCACCTTTGCAGGAATCTCGTTTAATCATTTAGGCAGCTTCTGAAGGGACAGGCAGGAGGCAGCATGAAAGCATAACGCCTTTGAAAAGTATTGCCTGTAAAGCATTTGCCTCCCGGGGGATCCTGTAGCAGTTGCTCCAGGGCTGCAGTGATAAAATGGCACCAAGGTTTGCTCCAATTCTCCGTGCTTTTGCCTCTCGCTGGGCTGCCGGAGATCCTGGCAATGTTTGGTGGCTTTGCTGAAAGTCCTCTGATTCCTGGCGTAATAAAAACCATAACATTATTTGAGAATCTCCTCTTCCCCCCCCCCCCATAAATTTTAGTTTTGGTGGAATGGAGAAATAAGGTGGTTTCACTTTGATGCCTGTCTCTGATATGTTTCTTGCACTCAAAACTAGCTTTGATTGTCTATTGAAGATGACACTTTTCCACAAGTGTAGAATGTTTGAAATATAAGTAAAATGCAATTTACCCAGATTTTTTAAAACTGAAGCCAAATATTTTAGTACCAACAGCTAGTGTCTCTTTACTGTTCCCCCTTTCCTCCATTTCCCATCTCCACTACAATTTTAGTGATAAAGTTGAAACAGGAAGAAAAAGTCAAAGCTAAGGAGTCCAGTTCTGGTTTTGTCACATTTTAAACAAATTTCAACCAAAACCACTTCTGGATTTTTATCTTTTTTTTATTTTTTATTTATTTATTTATTTTACCAGAGGTTTTAAACCAAAAATTCCATCTGGCTCCTTTCAGCTGTGCTAAACCCTCAGAGCATCCTTCAGCAGGCGGTTGCTTGCAGGTGAGTCTTGTGGTTCTCCTCTCCACCCACATGGACCTGCAGAGCTTGTGCTGCTCCGTGTCTCCACACAGGGTCTCCCTAGTCTTGGACAAAGCAGCCACCGGAGAGATGTTAATTAATCTCAATTTAGATCTGATGCTTTGGCCTTGGCTCTGCTTCTTCCATGACAGTAGATGTTTTGCTGTCAACTGTAGTGGGAAGGGGATTGTTATACATTTAATGAAGCTGTGCAGGGACGGGATGACTTTGCAGTGCATAGGCTTGCACGGTCGTTTAATTCCATGGCAATGGATGTAGGAGAATCCCACAAACTGGTCTGCAGCTTGGCAGTGCAGGAGATGAGATAGGGGATGAGTTGCAGTGCCAGTAGTCAGCAGTCGCAACCAAGAAGTTTTCCAGAGCTCATTTCCCACTTAGGAGCCTGCAAACCCAGCTGTCAAGGAGGAATGCCAGCTTCTTCCAAAGTGCTTGGATTCCAAGAGTGAGCTTTCTAGAAGAGCTAGCCACTTAGGGGACATAAATTGGAGCCGAGCTGCCCTTAAGCTCCGGTCCTAAGGGGACAAGAGGGAAGACAGATGGAAATGGAGATTGGGGACAGCAATGGGAGTGTGCAAAGGAGGGTCAGTCTCAAAGGAATTTGCCATTCCTTCATTGGGAGGAACAGAGGAGGCGAACTCTTCGAAGGGAGCAGTGCCATGTGTACCTCTTTGGGAGCGGGAAACATGTGCTTCTAATTTTTGTTCCTTGCTGTGTGCCAAGGGGATCTGTTTCCCATTGACTCTTGACCCTTCGGAAGAAGGAGAAAAACAAAAGAAATAGCTGGCCAAACTAGTACTGCTGAGGTCCGTGGCAAACATCCCACGAGCTTCAACAGAACCATGGTTCAACCTAGAAAAGAACCCTCAACTGGAACAGGGGGCAAAAAAGTCTGACGGGGGCACTGGTAGGACTGGAAACCATGGCATTCCCAGCTTATTGAGATGCTGGATTAGTCCCACCTATAACAGGAAATAGGATGATAAGAGGATAAAATCCTCTCCCTTTCTGAAGGTGGAAAATTCTCCTGGGATGTCTGTTAGCACAACAAACGTGATCCTGGAGAGGATCTCCATGAGAATTGGATTTGCTGTCTGAATAATACTCCTAGAATAATAAAAATAAAAATAAAGTCTAAAATCTCTTGTTGTAAAAACAAAGTTGCACAGAAGAAAACTTTGGCTCAGTGAAAGCGACCTTCGTTCAACAAATTTGAAATGTTTAACTGAGGCTGATCTTTTTGCTGTATGAAATGGAATAAATAGCAAAATGAGAAACTGTTGAAAGGAAAAAAACATTCTCTCCTACATCCGGGCCATTCTTTCCTGGTTGATCCTTTGCATCATTTTCAGTCTCTCTTGAAAATATCCTGGGTAATGGAGACTTTCCCCATTTCTTTTCAGAAACTTCCACACCAAGAGAAACTCTCTTGACTTGCACCCTTCTTTGGTCTAACTTCCTAGCTTGTCAAAATCAAATAATTCCCTTTCTGAGCATCTTCACTCTTTGAAATGTTGACCTGCCTTGTAGCATGTCCTCTTTTGACTTTTGCTTTGCTCAGGTCAGAAAACCAAGCTGGTCTGGCCTTGTCCTGCATGACCAAGTCTCTGTGCTCCTCTTTACATGTCCTGGTCTGAACTCCCATCTCTGATGGCAAGCTGTCTCTTCCCCTACGTGCCACGGTGCCATCAACTTTTATTATTATTTTTTTATTATTATTTTACCTTGCCGTTAATAACAATGGATTAGAGAGGATTTCTCCCAGGATGTCTTCCTGAGGAGCTCACTGCCCAGTCCTCAGCCCGAGATCCTTCCCCACCGCTCCCTGTTGTCTCGCTTCTGGCCACTTCCAGGTCCGTGGCAGGATTCCTGTGCTAATCCCCGTCTTTGACTCAGCTGGTGCAAAGCCATGTGCCAATTATTGCCCTACTCACTGTGGTCTATGAGAGCTTGTCTGTATTTCCTCTGCCTAGAGTTTGTGATTTTTATCAAAGCTTTCTGGTAAATCTGGCACCATTTTCCCCTGTCGCGTTTTATTCCAATTTCCATTTCTTATGCTGTCTTGGATTATTCTTCTGATAGTAGGTTGGTGTTTGCCTCCATTAATGGATTTTACTCCTTCTGAAACAAGAGTTGCAAACTGAATATTGCTTCTATCTCCTTACATCCATTCACATTTTTTTCTTCACCGTATTAATTTGCTTAATGTTTCCTAGTGTAACTTAACGACTTCCACTAGGTGTAAGACCTGAATTCTCTTCTGTTCTTTGTGCTGTGATTCCACTTTTCTTGGAGAGTTGTTTTTTTTTTCTTTTCTTCTTTTTTCTTTTTTTAAATCCATGATATACCTGCAGAATCTCCTTGCTATTTTTTCTCTGCAAAGCCAAACTCTGCTTCCTGCTAGGCAGTTCTCAAAATCGCCATTCTTCACACCCTCCTAAGCAGAATTTCCTCACAGCTGTTCTCTTTGTGCATGTGTAGAAGTCCCTGCTTATTCCTAAACCACTTCTTTGAGGTAGCTGGGCAGGATTATCCAAGCAGATCTAAGCCTTTTCCCTACACACCTTCATGCAACTCCCCATGAGGAAATAAGAGCTTCATCCCTTTGCAGCACAAGTAGTGATTGTTTTCAAGACAGGAACTTCCTTCCTAAAATACCAACTTGTATTGCCATAGCCAGGGGCCATAATGGGAAGAATTTGAGGGAAATATATATATATATATATAAATAAATAAGAAAAAAGCAGTAGTATTAGGTTCTCTACCAAGTCCTGCACAAACAAAGCCTCAGTGATTTTCAGTGCTTCTTAGGCAGAAAGAGGAGGAGGAAGCCATGAGCTGGCAACATGAGGATGCTTCCTGGAGCCTTCCCACCAACCCCAAGTATGTTTCTGCCCCTTTGATCTGTGTATTGAATTATTTCAAGCAAGAAGCCCCTCTAGCTGCTTTGGTAAAGATTGCAGGCTCCTTCCCCTTTTTCATTTTCATCCTTCCCCTTTTTTTTCATTTTCTCTGGTGTTTCCTCAGTGGTCCCCAGCAGAGCCGAATGGGTGCATGCCACCGGTGTCAGGTGGACCAGGAGCTGCTTTTCTCCAGGTTCCTGCCTGATGACAGGTGACTCAATGCCTCAAGGCTTGTAAGGAAGCCAGCAAGCCAGCATCTGATGAAAGAGCCCAGTGGAGAGAGGTGCAAGGGGAGAGAGAAAAGGAGAAACCTCGCGGGATGTGATGGAAGTGAGTCATCTGACAGGTACTGCCACCAGGCCAGCCTGTAATTAAAGCTCACCTTGCTCCAGTGGAGACACCAGGCATATGCCAATCATTCCCTGTGGCATTTTCACACTCCTTATCTGTCAGCCTAGAAATTACTTTTTTAGATCAACTTTGAAGGCTTAATTCTGGCAGGGAGACGCAGGGGGCCAGACAGTCTGCTTCGCCATGGAGCACCTTGCAAGGGGAAAAGCCATCGCTGCTTTGTGTGGACCAGATTTTCAGGAGATCAGAGCTGGTTTTTCAAGGTGGGACCAGGTTTTCCAAAGAGCTTGGGTCCTGGCAACTCCCATCATGTTTTTTCAAAATGCACCTGATGAATTGCAGCTACTTCTTCAAAACCTTAGTGGGAACCAAGGGAACCAAGCTTCCTAAAAACGTGGGGACCTGATGATCGTGCAGAATGAAACAGTGGCAAGTGCATGGGCCTAAAATTGATGTGCTGGCCTCACAAGCTGGTGTTAAATTTGCTGCCCTAGCCCGATGGTTCGTGTTGCTCTCAGTAAACTAACTTCTGCAGGCAGCTTTGCCTATCTGCGGAGGGGTCACCAAGCGGGCTGTTATTAACAAAGCCAGTTAGTGAGATTGTTACACTTAACTAGGAAAACAGTTTATGGGTTGGATTCAGCTCTGTGGTGGTATCCAGGTGTACAGCTTCAGTAACATCCTCGGGAATTGTGCCTAAGCTGGGTGAATTAGGGACCAAATTCAGATTCTTAGGAATGGGGAGATGTGACTGGCTCTGACCACGTTAATGTCTTGGCTGCTGTTCAGTTCATGAAATGGGTGGTTTTCTCTGATTTCCTATGGTTGACTGCAGAAGGGTTTGGGGGAAAGCGTGCAAGAAAGTGTGTTCCTGTCTCCTTCTCTATATGTGGTGCTTGTGTTGGGCAGGATCTGCTTCTGGGTTCACCCAAGTATTTGGGGATGGAGCTGGACCAGACACCCTTGCCCTAAGTCATCCCGGAGCCTTCTTAACCATTGCCTTTCTCTAAAGAGGGAGGACGTTATGCATCCGATTGCAGGTGTGAGCGAAGCACGGGCACACGCACACCCTCCCTGGCAGCCTTCTGCCCGTGGCTCCAATCCCCAGCACACACGCGCTCACCCACGCCGAGTGCCCTCTTCCAATGGCCTCGTGTGAGCACCCGGTGACTCCGTGCCCAGGAATGCTGCCACGGACGGATCGCCCGCTGGAGATTGCATCAAGCCCGTGAACTCGTTCTGCACAGGATGAAGTGGCTCGGTGACACCGGCTTGTGTGCAATGTGGCACTTCTCTGGGGACGACTGGTCACCGTGGGCTCAGGAAAAGGGAGGCGAGGGTTCATGCCACATCCTGGCACCAGGCAGCACCCAGTGGGATCCTGACAGTCTCTGCAAAGCTTTGGGGACTTTTTCCATTCACCTGCAAGAGTCTGGAAGAAAGCTTCCCGAGTCTCAGATAATCTGCAATTTTTCCAGTTCTCTGGCTAGGAAGAAGACAGATCTGCTGAGCTAACATCCTGCACGCTTCAGGGTTTTGTGTCCTTACTCTGAAAACTTCCCTTTTCTCCTTAAAAAGCCAACAGAAGGCCTCCTCTTTCTGCTCAGCATCACTGGGCCATGTTTGGACCTGGTTTGTCCTGCTGGCCTTTTCCCTCTAAAGTGATGTTTGCTTGGGCATCCAGAGGGGGATGCTGGCAGTGGTAACGTGCCCTGAAAAAGGGAGAGATGACGTGAAGAAGCTCTGGTGGCTGGAGGGTGCTACAACTTCCACCTTTCCCCAGCAAATTAATTTTCAGCCATTTGGCAGCTGTTATTTTATATTCGTTACACCCACAGCGTGTTCGCCTGCTTGGCCTATGGTTAAGACAGCTGGGCTTAGCAGAAAAAAGCATGGGGCAAATGAACGGACTGGGCTTTTCCTCCAGCTCCTTCCCATCACCTGCCGTGGGACACCAGGCCTGGATTCACCTCCCTTCTTTTGCACATCTCTGCATCCCAGCGAGTGGCCCTGCCTGCCTTTGGCGGCAGCTGCGAGGGATCAGCATTTGCAGGGTTTCAGCTCTCCCTAGGCAGGGCGCCTGCATTAGGCTGGAGGAATTACCAGAGCCCATTTCTCTCTGGACTGTAGACAGAGCCCCAGGTGCTCCGCTCCCAGATGCAGACGTCCTTCCTCTGAACATCTAAAGCTGGGTGAAACAACCACCACCCTGCACATTTCTCACATACATTAAAGGTGAAGTGGCTGATAAGGAACCTGCTAGTTTCTAGCCTAAATGTATTAATGTCCAATTTATACAAATGTGTCCTTGTAGCAAAAGTGTCCTTCAATTCCACGTCGCTTTTCCACCCCCTGGCTATTTAGGCAGTGCCTCCAGACAGAACAAGACCATGCCCTTTTATCTCTGTGAATGCCGAGGTCTTCTGGCCTCTTCCTTGTGAGAAGGGCTCTCCATTCCTCTGGCTGGCCTACTGCTGCTTCTCCACCCCTGGTTTCTTGATCAAGGGTGATTAAAGTAATATATTGTATTCCCAATGAGGTCCCTCAAAGCCTTATTGAGGGATGGGAAGGTTTCACCCTGCTGGGCAGCTCAACTCCACCAGGCTGAGCTCTCAATCTCCCCCTCCCCTCAAAGGAAGAGAGGGAGAAAATACGAGGCAAAAGGGCTTGAGGGCTGATACGAGGACAGGGATGTCGCTCACCAGTTACCATCATGGGCAAAGCAGACTGACTGGAGGGAGATAAATAGGATTTATTGCCTGTTGCTCTCAGACTAGAGCAGCGAGAAACTAAAAGCAACTTAAAACATCTTCTCCTCCACCCACCTCCTCTCCTCAAGTGGCGGAGGGGAATGGGGGCTGCAGTCAGCCCACAACACGTCGTCAGCTGCAGCTCCATGGTCACTGCTCCACGTGGGGCCCCTCCCAGGGGATGCCATCCTTCCCAAACCCACCCTATGTGGGCTTCCCACAGGCAGCAGCTCTTCAAGAACTGCTCCACCATGGCTCCATACCACGGGGTCCATCCCCAGGATCAAACTGCTCCAGCACGGGTCCCCCACGGGTGGCAGCTCCCCCCAGACCCCCTGCTCCTGCATGGGCTCCTCTCCCCGGGCTGCAGCGTGGAGATCTGCTCTGCCACAACACCCCACGGGCTGCAGCTGGTTCTTCTCCCACAGACCACCCCGGCCGGGGCGCCCCCCCCCCCCCCCCCCCCCCCCCCCCCCCCCCCCCCCCCCCAAACCCTTGCCACTTAAACCCAATGCGAGGGAATGTTCCTGGTGGAAATGTTGAGCGTGATGATCCTAGGTTATATCACGCACGCGCATGCGCGGTGCCGCACCACATTGGCAACTCATGGTCATCCCAGGGCTGAATAATGCGCTCGGATGTTTCTCTCTGCTGGAGGCAATTGCTATCCAGCCCAGCCTGAAGCATTCAGTCTTCTGACCTAAGCCATATGTCTGGACAGCTTCTCTCTTCGGGTGGAAAGCCTTATCTCTAGTTACCCAACAACTTGAGGAAAATCAATAGGATTCAGCCAACTCTAGGTCTTTGAGAACCTCACGATGCAAAAAGTGCTGAGAAGCTGAAAATAAAATGGTTTTTCAAAACCAGATGACCTTTGAGAAGAAATCATTCTAGAAAAGAAAACATAACAAGGTAGAAGGAGGCAGGCATTGAATTTGGACAGACTCTGCAGAAAAGGAATATTCTGACAGCCTTTGAGCATCTGGGATCCTACGTGGGGTTAGGAGAGAGATTTCTTTGCTGTTTATTCAGCCTTGGATTGTGGGAAACGTCAACACCATTTTTTGTTTTCTTTCCTTTCTGAAAGAGTTAGAAATTTCAAAATCCTGAAACTCTTCCCAAAATGAAACAGCTGGGTATTGCTCAACTCTTTCTGTTCCTACCTCCGCCCTCCCGATGAGTTACACGGAGGGTGTGACGTGCCGGGATCGCGCTGATCCCCAGGTGCTGGAAAGGGCCACTTCCAGCAGCTTCTCCCGAAGTAGGGCTCGCTCCCGCTGTCAGCTGGTAAACCTGTCCCTGCCGAAAAGAACATCCCATTCCCCTGGCTCATCTGCCAAAAGCTGCAGTTCCCAGCACCGCACAGGGCAGCGTGGCAGAGCCAGATACCAGAGCTGCTTCTGACCCCATGTTTTTTGTCCCTGTGGACTTCCACGGAGCTGCTTCTCATTTATACCGGTGTAAATAAGAGGCGAATCAAGCTGTTAGTGTCTCACACCTCAAGCATTAGGGCTTTCTCTGCATTCGTAGAAAAGGTTGAGGTTATTACCAAAGAGGTGAAAATTAGATAATAGCTGATGTCTCAAGGGTGCCAGCCATCCTGGTCTTAAGTGATTCTTTATTTCAAGCACATCATAATTCCCTGGTGACTGCTAACTGGAGCCTGCTGTCTTACTTGCATTTATGGGCTGCTAGTGGATGATTATAGAAAATACAGTAATTAAATAAGTACTTCGGCAGGGTAGGTTTGGCCTGGGAAAGAGTAAAATTAGACGAGGCTGTATGAGCTGTTCCAAATTGTGAAGTCCGATTAATTTCACTTTCTTTTCTTGTAATGTGTCCAGTAATATTCAGGAGGAGGAGGGGTCACCCGGGAAAGCCTCTGACTGGTGAATTAGAGCCAGTAAGCCAAACCACCCAGCAGGTTATCGACATGCCTGGCAGCCCCGTTCTGCAAGGTGCCCTACAAGCCAGAGACCTGCTTGCTCTGGGGGCCAGAAGCAGTGCAAGCAGCAAGGGGGGTGGTTTGGCCAGGGCTGTGCAGCAGAGCAGTGGAAAAGCCAGAAGGAGACCTCAGGTCCCCTGGCTCCATCAGCTGGACAATGCTGCCTTTTCTGACCTGTTCCCTATTCTCTTGGCTAGGCAACTGTGTGGATTCCGGGGGAAAAGTGGGTTTTGGGGCCACCTATTTGCAATATTTTAATGATAGCATCTCTTCGGTGGAAGCTGAGGGAAGCTCTCTGCTCTTCCCCCTGCGCTTTGCATGCAGCGCTCCTCTCCGGCATAACAACTCCCAGCAGAGCCGAGGCAGGGGTTGAACTGGCTCCGACCAGGCAGGAACCTGCAATTACCCAGGCATCTATGGGATGCCATCAACGCAGGATTCCCTTTGATGAAGCGTCGTATCCAGGTAACCCGTTCCTAATCAAACAAGACACCTGGGTGCGCAGGAAAGGGCACTGCCGGCCATTCCGGGTGCTCCGGGAGCGTGCTGTGGGCAGAGCAAACAGGAAGCCGAGGGATGGACCACTGGTAGCCACTCCACCTTTGCCCAGGGGTGTTGGGCAGGTGACGAGTCACTTAGAGCTGGTCCTTCTCCCGCTCCGGCAGTGACGCATTGTTTTGAACGAGAAATTCCAAGAGCGTTGACAGTCCTTTTGCTCTAGGGACAGCGTCATTACTTGAGGTTTTTGGGGTTAAATCCACAAAGGTGCTGACCTTCCTTGCTCTCAGGAGCCCTATGGGATTTGGGGCCAGGGCTCAGCCTACAAGCTTGAGTGCTGGAGGTGCCAAGGGAAGGATGGTCACCAGAGCCTTCCTCTTGAGCAGATGGAGAGAGCCGTCATTCCAAAAGGTGACTCATTGCACTTAGGCTCTCAACCACCCTCCTTGGCTGAGGCCACCTTTCTTTCTTTCTGCAGCCCATAGAGGGAGCTGATGGTGCTTTGAATTATCTGGCATGAAATCTTGCCCTGGTGCTTACATAAGTGCGAGATGCCGAAATACCTGCATGGCTTGGGCTTCTGGAGCCACCCGTGAGGCCCTTGGCCTCTCCTTGGCATGCGGCTCTTGCAGCATCTTGTGATGCAGGGGCTGGATAAGGAAACAAGGGAAGGTGTTAAAGAGATGGTCTCCAACATCTGCAGTTCCCTTCTCTGCTTGGGTTTTCTTCCCCTTCTTCCTCATCACATTAAAGATGAATCTCTTGCCTGAATCTCTTGGAGAGCTGGATCTAAGGAGGGGAGGTACTGTAGATCCTAGGGGTGGAAAGATGAGTGATATCTGAACATCATCCCTGCTGGAGCACGGTGAGATTCCCATCAGACATGCAGCTGCTGCAAATGCTCAGGTTGAGGCACGATGTAGCAATCCTAGGAGCTCTTCCAGCAGATTTCCTCTTGGGCCAGCGTGCAGGGAAGTGAGCCGGGGCCGTTGGAGGCTGAGCTGAGCAGCCACAGATGTTGCTGGGGATCGACGGGCTCTGCAGCACATGCAAGGACAAGGGTCCCCCGCGGTCTCCTTGGGGAATGCTGCTCGAGACTCTTTCACTTGCCGATGCTTTGCTGTTCTCAGCGACTTGTGAGGGAAGGGCAGACATCAAAAGCTTGATGGGAGCATCCAAGAGTTCATCTGAAGCATGCAGACCTTTAGCGTTTGGAACGGGAAGTTGGAGGGATTTCAAGCACTCTCATCCCACCTCCTGGCGCTTCTGTTTCTGGTTAGGGCCAGACATAACCACAAGAACAAGCTTTCTCACGGTGTTTCAGCACATTTCCTGTTGCTCCTGGAAGAAAACTGGAAGAACGTTTGAAATTAAGAGGACATCTAGCCTTTGTAGAACCACAAAGGCTCTGTTTTGGAAATAGGCATGGGCTCCGAGTACTGACGGGGTGAGCAAATGTCTTTTCTTGAACCAGTTCGCAGCATCCCAGCCCGTAAGTATGCCCCCAAAAAGAGAAGAGTTGATTTTTGTCTTATGGAGAGATGAGTCATGGCTCTGCAGCGCTCTCCTGCCATGAGAGCAGTCCTGGGATGCTTCAGGAGGCTCGGATGGAGTCGCTTTGTGCAATGGATTATTCTGGATCCCCCAGAGGGTCAGAGGTGGGTGGGAGGATGGAATAACATCGCCGCGGAGGGCACGTCCTCCTTTGCGCTCTCACGCAGACCGGCGCTTCCAGGGAGGTTTTGTCGGTCCCTTTTGCTAGAGGGTACGGGGCTGTGTGAGGCTAAGGGCCATGGGCACCAGCCAGAAAATTGTCTGGCTGTGGGGAGGGGACTGCACGGGAGGATTTCGCTTTGGGAAGAGGAAGAGGCTTGAAAATGGTTTAATCCGACCATTTACATCAGGAAACGTGTGCTTTTTTCCAATGCAAGTTGAAGTTTGCCTGCACCTTCTGGGGATCACTTTTGTTGCAACAGACATTCGTAGGCAAATAAAAGCAAACCACAGAAAAACAGCCAAGGGGAAAACCCTCGGATCGGGTCACCTCGGTCTCCAAAACCCATGGAGGATCCTTCTCTGCCATTGTCCCTGCTGGGGCCTCGAGCATGAGAAATCAGCTTTGGGCTGGGAAGAGACAGACTAAGAACATGAGAGGTGAACAGTTGCACTTGTAGACATTCAACAACGTACATTTTATTCCATCGAGTGCATGCTGATCCTCAGGTTTTGGGATCGTGAAGATCCAGTAGCCATTTTCTGTGTGTTTTTTGGGGGGATTTGAGTCCTCACAGTCTAGGTTTTCTTTTTATTTTGAAGATTCAAGAGCATCACACTGGGAAAACTGAGGCAGCCAGGTGAAGAGTGCTGGGGCACATCAGGAGAAAGATCAAAACCACAGAGCTGCACCTGGATTTAACGTCAGCTCACTGCGAAGTACAGGTGGCGTTTACTTTCCCTGTTTTATCTTTGCTAAGCCTTAATCACGGAGTTGCTGCAATTCCTTGCGAGAGGTTAAGTCAGAGGAAATCCCCGGCTCAGGTCATCCTCTGCACTCAGGTTCTGACCCTCCAGAGGTCCCTTCCCACCTTTAACCAGTCTGTGATCCCCCGTCTGAGCTTGGATAAATCCAGAAACAAGTGAATTGGGCCCAGCAGCAGGATCCGATCCAGAGGCTTGGATAAGGGCACAGGGGGCTGACTCTGTCTGCTGAGTCCTGCCCCTCGAGCGTTGCAAGACAGGGTGGAAAAATGCCCGGATTTGCATTGCTTCAGAAAGAGTTTCCATGTCCCACCTTTCTCCCTGGAGGAACTGTGTTTAGAAGTCGGAGCCGTTTGACTTTGGGTGGAAAAAGCTCCATTTTGTAGCGAGACCACGAAGGCTCCATCATTGGCGGTCTACGAGGCTTTAGAAAAAATGTCAGGGGTGATGCAGGAGGAGTCATCCCTGCCTCAGGGCTCGTGATGGACAAGGCGAGCTCTTGCATTCCTTGTCCGGCTCCATCCCTCCACCACCTTCCCTCTGCCCCGTGGGGCAGACGGTGCTCCTGTAAACCTTAAGGCTGCTCATTCTACCCGCTGCAAGCCTCAGGTCCATGGGGACCAGCACCCCCCGATGCAGCAGGCTCCGAGCTGCCTAGCCTTCGCTGCAGGCTGATGCCCACCGAGGCAGAGGGACAGCGGAAGGGAACTTGACCAAGACCACACAGGGGCTAGCAACCTTGCTTGGAGTAAAGCCCAAATCCCTGGGCAAGCTTGCCACCTGTAGGGCCACGCTACCTCCCTTGGGCAAGGGGAAGTTTCCTGGGACAGCCCTTTTTTCCCTTTCTTCTCATCGGCCGATTTTTTTTTTTTAATTAAATTAAATTAAATTTTGGTAGCATCATTTTTATTATTATTATTATTATTCTATACCTTAGGCATTGCTCTGAGTCCATCGGGGCGAGTTGTATAACTCGCTGAATAGACAGGTTGACTATCTGCCCGCTCCTCCCCCTGCTCTCCTCTGGCCACCCTAGAGCTACGCCGCCGTAAACGTGCTCCGGTTTCATCAATCCCCAAGCTGCACTTCAAAGGCTGCGTTTGCTTAGCTGCGCGCTTCCCTGGCAGGCTTCGGGGATTAATCACAGCCGGGCCTGCGTGGAAAGCGTGACCGTGTCACAGTTGTTTGTCTCGGACTCTTCTGGTTATCTTGCAGCAAAACTGCCGTAGCTCTCGGCCTTTGTGGACGTGCCATTTCCATTTTTATTTCTTTGGGTTCCCAGCCACAACCGAGGTTGGCTGTAGGTGCCACAGAGGCATAGCGGAAGGTGCCATTGCATATAGCTAATAAACCTCCTGGATTTATTTGAGTTGCCGGCCAGTTCGAGCCAGCATCCTGCTACAGGCGCTGGGCAAGCGGCAAGAAGCGAGTTCTGCTCCTAGAGTTTTGCCTGGTAGAAAATGAGAAAAACGAGTGGGTACCTCCTAGGGAGCCTGAAGAAACCTTGGGACAATGATGGTGGTTGCGTGATCGGTGCCTGGCCCCATCCACCCCCAGATTAGGAGCTGTCAGCTCCAGAGGCTCGCCGGCCTCCCTGGGAAGGTTTTAGGCAGCAGGGGGAAGGCTCTGCAGAGGGGGCTGGCACCCGGAGATGACACTCGGGAATTGCTTGTATGCTGGTGACAGATCCGCATGGGCTGTGCTTGTACCCTCAGAGAATGAGGATCGGGAGCCAAAACGCAGGCTGGTTGGAAGCGAGGCTCCTTTCATGAGCTTCAGCCACTGCTGGGGTATGGGCTGGGGCTGAGCTGAGCTCGGGGAGAGGATGGGGAGGCTGGGCTGGGCTGCTCGGCTTGCGCCGCCTTCCTGCGTGTCCTCAGAGGTCTTTTCCGTAGCCTTCTGCAACAGAAGCGGCGATGCTCCGGGGTTGGAAGGCTTGATTTCACCCAGAACGTGTCATTTGGTCAGGGGTTTCCCAGAGCCTCCACGTGCAGAAGCGCTCCCGGAGATCAGCAGGATCCTGGCTCGAGTGGGGTTAGAGCCCAGACTTTTTAATTTTGGGCATCATCTCTGGCAAAAGCCTTAGCTGGCAGTTGCAGAAAGAAGCCCCAGGAGAGAGCGAGGCTCTGTGTTGAGAAACAGGCGCTGCCCCAAGGAGCTTGCAAAAAAAAAAGCTGGGAGGGGAAGTAAACACGGCAGAGCAGGGCAGGGATTGCAGCACCCTGCCCGTGCCCCGTCCAGCAGCCTACACACGAGGCCCCGAGCCCTCCTGGATGTCACACCCGGCGCTCACCGCGCTGCTTCTATGGCATGCAGTGGGAAAAGGAGATGCCACGGACGTGGGGCCGAGCAGACGTGGTGATTTCCATCAGCTCAGGGCTGACTGAGAGGGGAGAAGAAGTTAGCAGGGACGGCGGAGGGTTGGTTATTTTCTGTGGGCCTTTGGTGGCAGGGAGCTGCAGCAGGTGGTTTGCAAAGCCCAAGGGATGTGTGCTACCTTCACATGAAAAGCTCCTTGGGCCCCAGGGCTTGGGGAGAGGAGATGCCTGGACCTCTGACGGGGACAGCCCGCAGCATCCCCAGGAGGATGCCTGGGTACCCCCAGGAGAGCCCTGCAGGATGCAGGCAGGGAGGATTAGGGCAGATGAAGCGATTGATACCCAAGGCTGCGCAGAGATAATCGTGTCCCTCAGCTAATTTTAAGCTCCCGATTGAAATCCTCTGCGCTCGCCTCCCCCTCTCCCTAGAGAAGATAAAGATCCTGGGCACTCAGGGGTGAACACCCTGCCGTTGCGTCCTCTTCCCCGATCACACAAGGCATCGAGCGTTGCCACCCGCTGCGTGCACCGTGGGGAACAGGGAGATGACAGGGGGAAAGGGGAGGTGGCTGCCTTCCTGTGGGTGTGTTTTCCAGAGCAGGGGAGAAACCAAGAGGGATCAGGCACCAGCCAAACAAGGTGACTAGGGTGTGAGGAATGCAGGCACAGGATCTGTGCATGTGAGATGCAGAGGGCAGATAGAAGGGCAGCTGCAAAATGCCTTCGCTTCCGAGCTTCTGCTAGCACAGCCACGACACTGGCAGCTAGAGGGCAAGAGGAAGGGTCAGTCTCAGCATCTCCAACCAGGATGAAATAACGTGGAAGTGGTGCCGGTTAATCTGCAAAACTCATTGCCACCAGACACTGTTGCTGCTGACAGCTTAGCAGGACTAATAAAGCTCTTAGAAAGGTATTGAGATGGGAAGAGTTTTAAAATAGTAAGTTGTAAAACGATAAGGGGGTTGGGTACAGATAAAATCTTAATGCTTGGGAGCGCAAGAGGATGAAGGGACAGGCAGGAGCTTACTGCAGGGACAGGTAATCCCCAAACCACTTCCTTTAGGGTTTCCAGAGAAGGAGCTGGAGGAATCCTGAATCTAATCCTGGAGTAGTTTTCCTCCTCTGTGAGACTCTTCCGAGATAATACTGAATTACTGTCCCGGCCTGAGCAAGGATTGGTCTGCTCCTCTGGGATGAAAGGGGTCTTGGTACCAGCGAGGCAGAGCGTGGTTCCCTGGGGCAGGGTGGAAAGGCTTTTGTGCAAAACTTGTAGGGAGTTTGTTGTCGGGATGTCGGCTGTCAGCTGGGGGTGAGGTTGGCCGACGAGCCTGCGAGGAAACAGGCCAGCAACTGAGGAGGGAGCACACGAGCTTTGTTTCCTCTGGAAACCGGGCAAAAAGCCCAGGTGCCCCCAGCCTGCAGAGCCCGTGTGTGATGCTGGCTGGGGGCCTGACACTTCCAGGAGATGGCCCCGTTCCCACCCGGGGGCTTTCCCCTCTGGGTGCCAACCCAGCCCTGCTTTTCCCCTCCGACATTTTTGGGAGCAGAGCAGCGGTGGCAGCTCGGCAGGACCCCGTGCCTCTGGTGCTGGCAAAGCAGCGAAGGCTCCTTGTGCCCTGCTTCTGGCCTCCGAGTGGAGCTGAGGACACTGGAAAACTTCACTGTGTTTACCAGAAGTGAGCACTCGGTTGAGCCCTGTGTTACGTGAGGATTTACGCCCCCGTGCATGCTGTCCTGCTCGGCTCCTGGCCGGGGAGCTCCCGGCACCATCCTGCATTCGGTTCGTACGCAGGAGACGAGCCGCACACGTCCTCGGCCCGTCCGCCTTTGATCTTTGGCTCTGTCAAGAAAGATGCTTTGGCAGGAATCTCACCCATCAAGTACCATCCATAGGCGGCTGCGATGTCACAGCCGTGACCAAGCCCTGACAGCTCCAGGAGCTGAGGTGTTGCCAAGCCGGAGCCAAGCCTCCACCTTCTGCCCCCGGGGCTGGAGGCAGGCTACTTTCCGTGGCGTGCAGAGGCTCAGGGCTCCCTGCTCCTCCGCCTGCCTAATTCCTAGGCCTTAGCATTGTCACAGCCCGGTGGAGCTGCCACCGCTCGCCCTGGGACGGGCATGGACCCGGCTGTGGGTGGGAGCCGCAGGGGAGCAGGGCAGGATGCTGCTGCCCGGAGCGGAGAGGCTGAAGCTCTCCCTTCGTATGTGTGGGTACCACATGTGCCCCCGAGGTGTGGGCACCGTGTCGGTTTTACCGGGTACCAGCTGGGACCGGAGCATCCGTGCCGCTGCTTCGCCCCCGTCATCCTCTTCCCAAATCTCCCCCAAAGTGCCTTCCCTCGGCTCGGGGAGGGGAAGCCACTAGATGGCAACGTTACCTGCAGTCTGGCCGCCTCTCCTTGGGGATGCGAGCGGGGCTGGGGGTGCTGCCCGGGTGTGGGGAGCTGCGGGGGGACCCTCAGCGAGTTACTGCAAATCGCCTTGATTCCAGGGCATTGCTTTTGCCTCCAGCAGCACGCCGGCTGCAGTGCCACAAAGCATCCCACCGCCGGCAGAGAGGTGACAGCACCAGGGCTCACATACTTTATGCGTGGCACTGGCACTTACATGTGTCTCCATCCCTGAAGACTCTGCTTACCCTCAGAATTGCTCAAGTAGTGCCCAGACTGTCTCTCGGAAGCCTGGTGGGGTTGAATTTTAAGGGATGCATCCCAAGGGGACGCTCTGGTCCATGCAGCAGGTGCAGAGGGAAGCTGAGACCCTCCAGTGCCCATCCCAGACTCTGTGAGTCTTTACCAGGGCTGCTCCCGGAGTCTGGGAGCCCTGATCTCACTGCGGCGAGGGACTGTAGGCATGATCAAGTCAAGCTGGCTTTGACCCAGCCGGCGCAGGAATGTGTGACAGCGCGTAACCTGCCGGGGAACACCCGTGCCATTCCTTGCTCCCTTCGTTACCAGCGCTGCCCGCGTTATATCAGCTGCCCGCCTCGCTGAGCCCTGTTACCTGAAGGGCTTTATACGTGCTCAGGGGAGAATGCCAGGCGTGAAACCCATCTGAGGCCTGGGCTTGTTCCCCTGGGAGGGTAGGAGAAATGGTGCTGAGAGCCCACGGGGCTTCGCGGCACGGTGCCCTGCATGCACAGAATTACTGACCCCGAGCCTGCGCCTCCGTGCCTCGATTTCCCCATGGGATGAGGCTTCTCTGTCTCCCCTAAAATAAGGAAGAGGAGGAGGATGCAAGAACATCATGGCATGGCTCCCCAAGGCAGCCAGCCGGCCTGAATGGGAGTGCTGATTAATTAATTAGCCATCGCACCGAGGACACAGTGCACAAGGAAGTGAAACTACGGCGTGGTTTGAAAGAGCGGCCCTGAACAGCAAGGGGATTTGCTGCGCACCTGGGGAAAGATTTATGGGAGCCTTAAGCTGGAGCTTGTAGAAATGCAGCAGGTGAAATAAACCCCAGAGGATGGTCGGTGAGAGGGGGCAAGAGCCTGGAGAGGGGGGACCGTGGTGGTCCGGGCTGGGAAGCAGAGCCTGCTGGTGGCTCTGCCCACCCTCCTGAAGTCCCCCGGTCCCCGCTGCCTCCAGGTGTTTGGTGTTATTTTTCTTCCTGGTTTTAGGGCTTTTGTTCCTCCCCACCCACAGCCCTTTGAACTCTCAGAACTGCGTGTTTGGAAAGCAGCCTTTGTCACAAAAGTGCCCACGCTCCGCCGACCACAAACCTTCACCCAGCGTGCCCTGAAGGTTGCAGCCACCGAGAGGAGCCCCGAGGGTGGGATGCCACGCACCCATCGGTGCCAGGAGAGATGCCACTGCCACACCGCAGGAAGGGTGGGATGTGGCCCGAGAGGACGGAGCAGAGGCTACCGAGCACCCTTCCAGGAGATGGGAACTGAGGGATGGAGCCTCCGATTTGCGCTTGGAGGTCCGGAGGTCTCGAGTCCCGGGTGCCTCCTCACGTCTCCTCTGCAGGGAAGAGCGTGACTGCGCTTGGCCAAGCAGCCCTGCCCGCTCTGCCCTCTCTGGCAGCGGGGCTGCAGGTCTTTCCAGCCTCCACACCTCCCTGCATGACTAACAGAGCTGGCCGGCTCCCAGGGATGTCAGGATGGGACCCCAAACAACGCCGGGCAGCCAAGAGGAACAGGAAAGCCCAGAGTCTCCATCCTCCCCATCCTCCTCATCCTCCTCCTCCTCGCTGCCTGCCAGCTGCCTTCCCGGGCCAAGGGTGGCCCCGAGTGGCCCCGTCCCCGCTGGCCCAGACGGGAACGGCCGCTCCCTATTACTCATGGGGATGATGCGGGGGGGATGCAGGGGCGGAAAGTCGGAGTAAATGGAAAGTGGGCGCTTGCTGCTGGCCTTGTCTTCCCATTGCCGCAGCTGGAGCTGAGCTCAGCCAGCCACCCCGGCCACCCCGGCCTGCAGCTCCGTCCCCTGGACAGGGACATCGAGGGGACGGGGAGCACGAAGCCACCACCAGGCTCCTGTGTGCACAGACACCCCGGAGAAACCCCCACATCTGTGCATGCGTGCACACACCTATAAAGCACCCCCTGCCCGGGATGCAGCATCCCCATCCCCTGCTGTGGAGGGGGTGATGCCTTCCCACCCCAAACTACCAAAATTCAGGACTCTTATCCCAATTTCCCCACGGCAATGTGGTGGCTGGGCTGGGCGAGTGAACAGTCAGGTCATGGTGCCACTATTTCACGTGATTTCACAATGGAGCTGCTGTGGGCTGGAGGAAGAGGTGCTTCCCACTGACATCCTCCTCGGAGCACCCAGTCCTAGGGTTCAGATTCACAATTTCTCCTTTAGCAAAAGCTCGATTTTCCTACCTATTCCCAGAGTTTCCGGGAGGGTGGAAACAGATCGGGCAGGAAGGGCCAGAGCAAAACTGGGAAAGCTAGCTGTTGTTTGCAGGTTGTTTGTATATTTTTTGGTAGATTTTGGCATATTTTTTTATTTTTGGTATATTTTTACAGAAAATACATCTTTCATGAAAAATCTTCTGACGCAATGGATTCGGGCTGGCTCGGGGTTTGCAAGGCTGGGGCCGTCAAGGATTTCCAGACTCATTTTCTGCACACGGGGGTGAATCCAGCTGCACCGCCCTGCACACGGCTGATCCTTCCCTGTCCCGCAGGCTGCCCAGCACCACCTGCGGGGTTGGTTCTTTGTCTCCATGCCCCACGGCAGGGTCCCCACGAGCAGCAGGGCAGCCCCACGTCCCTTCTTCCTATCCCAACGTGTACATGAAGCTCCATCAGCTGCGGGACGGGGGCCAGCCGGCCAAGAGACCGCATCCAGCACCAAATGCAGAGCGTGGTCCCTGCTCCATCACCTCCCAGATGCAGTAGGATGAGCCAAAAAATAAATAAAAAGAAAAAACCACTTCCAAACCCTCTTTCTGTGCCTTTTACTGCTCAGTGCTGAGCTCAAGGCGATGTGGCAGCTGGTGAGATTTCAGCTGCTGCTTCAGCGGGCGCTGCCGCCCCGGCTTTGTGCTGGGGGGGATTGGGTTACAGGGCTGGGGTGGGAAAGCTCCTCGGCAGGTCGCAGGTGGATTAAGGAATTCCAGTCCCCATTCAGTGCTCAGTGAAGCACGACTAATAGGGGAGCTGCAAAGAGCAAGGGCAGGCGAGGTGGGCGGCTTGGGACGGGAAAGCCACCTGCGCAAGGCGGTTTTTCCACCAAGTGCTGGCCACAAACCTGCTCGCTCTCGCCTTTGGATAGGAGCACCCAGGGAGAGCCCTGGGTGACGGTGGCAGTTTTGGGCAGCGTCGGGAGAGTTTATGGTGGGGGGGGGTTGTTGTGTCACCTCCGTGGTGGGGATGCTTTGAAGAGGAGGGGAAATAATCCTGTGGTGCAGGTGGATTGCTGAGCGGGGTCACAACGCCAGGCTGCGTCCTGAGCCTGCGAGGGGACAGGGAATGAGGGAACCCGAAGATTTGGTGCAGGGATGCGGGCAGGTCTCTGAGGAAGACAAGGATGATGAAGCAAGGGTGGGTGGGGTGAGACACAGAAAGAGCTGTGAGGTGACAAGGGAGTAGCCGGGGCATTGCAGATGGTGAAACCCGGAGCCCGTGATGGTGCTAAAAGATCAGGCAGTGGCAGCTCCCTCCTCTTGCCCATTACAGCACACGTCTGCTCCAACAGCTCTTCCTAGCTGCCCAGCTCCAGCCGGGCACTGCTCCAAAACCTGGCTCCTCTGCTCCTCCGAGCTTGGTGGCCTCTTGCTCCAGCCCAGTCCCAGAGGGTTTGGATGCTGGGATGCCAGAGGGTGTCCCTGCAGGACCTAGAGCCGGGCTGCAGGGGATGGGACGGCATGGCATGGCATGGCACGGCATGAGACAGGATGGTCTTCCCACGCTGGAGCCTGGCTCAGCACCTCAGAGACCCCAGCAATGCCACGTCCCCCTGGGGCAGCTCCCCACAGCCCCTCCTGGCTGTCCCCAGGGGGACTTTTGCAGCCGAGAGCCGTCGGGGAGGCAGCGATCCCGTCCACCCTGCTCCCTCTGCGACTCCTAGGCGCCTCCTAATAGGACTTTAATTATACATTTACCATCACCATTTTTTTCTCCCTCTCTCTCTCCCCTGAGTTCAGCTTCCCCAGCAATGTAAATACCCCGCGCGTGCTGCGGGGACTGTCAGCTCCTCTAATGACCACCTGCGAGTGTGCTGGGGAGGAGGACGGTGGCGTGGGGACACTCTAGGTGACACCACCCCAGCTGGCTCAGCAGCAGTGTCCCTGAGCCTGGGACGAGTGGCTGTGCCTCCAGACCCTGGGGACACAGCTGTCAGGGGACAGAGGAGGAGAGCCCAGGTGCTGCATGGGGACCGAGAAGCAGGGTTGGTCCCGTGCAGCAGGATGATGCTACCAGGTGGCTGCTAGCCCTAGGCGCGAGCTAGCCATCCCTACCAGAGCCACTCCACGTGCCCCATACGATGTCTGATGTTCGTGGCACTCTCAGGTCACCTTCCAAAGCCGCGTGTCCTTCCCTTGGAGCCCTTTGCAGGACCCAAGCCCTCTGCTGCAGGCTGGAGCTTCCCAGCTCAGCGGAGCCTCTCTTGGCACCGCTCCACCAGCGAGCGCCACGGGCTCAGCCTGCTGTGAACCAGGGGGGAGGATTGGGCCCTTTCCTGCTGCTGGGCAAGACCCCCACTCCCCTCTTCGGGCAAAAACTTACACTGATACTTCTGCTGAAGTCGAGCCTGGGAATTTGGCCCCAGAGGCTTAAATAATTCTTTCTAGATGGTACACTCACAGAACAGCAACAACAGCAAAAAAAAAAACACAACACACCAAAACAAGCCAAAACCCAAGCAAACTGCAAACGGCAATATGAGAGGAACAATTTCTTTTACCACTAATTTTCTCTCTGTTAATTAGCAAGAATGCGGGGTCACTGATTATAATGCTCTTGATGCTTCTCCAAACCCACACGTCCCAGCTGGGGCCAGCGAGTGACCACACAGCGCAGAGCCTCCACAGTCCCCTTCGGAGCCACAGGTCCCCTTCGGAGCCCCGGTGTCACGGGGCAGAGAGGGAAGGATGGGCTCCAAACCCTGCCTGGGTTCTGGGCTCTGGGATCCGCCGTGCTGCTGCCTCTTTTGGGGGCAAGCAGAGGATGCTGCTGCTGGTTTTGTCTGAGGCTTGGCCCAAGTCTGCTCCCGATGAAGCTCCTTGTGGGCAGCAAAGGAGGAGAAGGCTGTTAACGGGCTGTTTTTCATCAGTGCTAAAATAGAGAGTTGGAACATGGAGGATGCCATGGGCCTGACCCTGGGAGCTTCTCCCTAACGCAGTGCTCCGTACTGAGGGATGGGCTGCAGACATTCATTCCCCCGAGGACTCACACGGCCACTGTCTCTGGCACCTTCCAGCAACAAACCCACAGGAGCAAGTGGCTGGGATGGCTTGGAAAACACCCCATTGCTCCGGAGATGTTGAAGCTTTGCCGATTTATTGCTCTTTTCCCTCTTAAAAATTCCTGAAATAACTTTTTTTCAGAGCCTTAACCACCAAAAAGAAAAGGACGCTTTGGAGCGCTGCTCCTCGTTAAAGCACCGAGGGACTTGGTGCGTGCGTGTGCTTGGGGTTTTGGTGGAAGGCTTGGGTTTTCGCCAAATATGGGAAATGTCAGCAGAATATATATTTTTCTCTCCAAGTATTTGCTGAAAAGTTTCTGTTCCATCATTAAAATGTCCCGGCAGTCTTCCCCCTTCTTCTGTTCACCTGCTCGTGGACCTTTTTGCCGCGGGGCTCTGGCGTGGTTTCTGGCTTGGCCGAGCAGCGAGCATCCCCCGTGGCCACAAACCACGGCTGGATCCGGGTCCGGCAGCTGCACCGAAAGCACTTTCTGATAAATCCAAATCCTGGGAACTGGAACGGGGAAATCGCTCATTTATTTTCGGCAGAGGGGGAAGGTGCAAGGGGAGGGCTGGGCTGCCCCCTGCCCAGGTGTCCTTGTTGGCAGCTGGAGTGAGCACCGCAGGGTTCCTGCTGCTCGGTCCCCACAGCCTGGGCAACAAAGCAATTTTCTGTCATCAGCCCAGCAAAGAGCTCCCCGATGAGGACCGAGCACGCTCAGCCTCATGCTTGAGCCCTTCCTGACGGCTCTTTAAACGCTCGGCGAATTCTTCCCCAAAACACAAAGCCCTTGGCATGCCCCATGGCACAGCCAGCACCGGATGGGGAGGATGCAGGGTCATCCATGCTCTCCCCAACCCATGCATGTGTCCGCCTGCAAAAGCAGCTTCTTCAAGGCTGGGGGTCCCAGGGGTCCCTAAACGGGGGCTTTAGCTGGCAGCCTGGGGCACCTGAACGGGGACAACTGCCCCAGCACATGGGGCAACCCCAGTGTGTGCCCCCCCCCCCCCCCAGGTCTCCCCGCTTGCTGCCAGCTTGCCCCCAGCTGAGCTCAGATCATTTCGTGCCATTTCCTGGCACCAAACCCCAAGGGCAGGGGCTCCTCTGTGGGTCTTGGTTCCATCCCAGCCCCTGATCGCCCTCCCAGGTTCCTGCATTGCTCCCGAGCGGCCCGGGCAGGGGCCAGGTTTTGGGGGAGGCGCCGCCGCTGCTGCCTGATGCTTTTAGGACAAAACCAGGACAAAACCACCCTGCAGGTGGGGTGCCGCCCCCAGCCCTTCTGCCCCAACAAAATGCTTCGCTTTGAGAAAATGGAAGGGTTTTATTCCACTTATTGATTTTTATTAATTTATTTATTTTGCTTGTAGCTTGCTTTCAAAGTGAAAACTCACGTCTTTTCAGTGCAAATAAGTGTCCACAGTGGTTCTTCTTCCCAGAAGCTCAGCTCTCCCTCCCACTTGTACCTGTTCACCCCTCGGATTTTTCCTCCCACCTATCCTCGGAGCATCCTCCCGTGACCATCCCAGCACCAGCAGGTCTGCACCCAGCACCCAGAGCCACCTTTGGGTGTCTGTGTGGTGCCGGTGACACCGGGGGTGCCTCTGCTGTGGGGCACCCGCAGGGATCCAGCCCAGTGCTGCCAGAGGACGTCTCAGCCACAGCTTTCAAATCTCCAGCGAGGACATTAGAAAAACAACCCCCCCCAAAAAAATAAAGAAAAAAGAAAGAAAGAAAAAGAAAGAAAATGAATAACAACAACAAAATCTGTGGTTTTAAATTCCATCCTTGGCTAAGCCCCTTTCCAGAGAAACATGTCAACATAGGCTGCAGCCAGCGGGCTGGAGCGGGATGCTCAGGGGGGGGGACACGAGGGTTTGGGCTCCTTTGCCCCGTTGCGGGGCATTTCCCAAGGGGATCAGGATGGTGTCACCCAATGGGATCCGGATCCTCACCGGGACCTCTGGCCTCTGCAAGAGGAGGACGAGGGGACGGCCGGGTGCCCGCGGGCATGGCTGGGAGCAGACGCAGTACGTGTCAGGGCATCCCCACGTCTCCAAAAGCACCGCGTTAAATCCCCGTCCGCATCCCGGTGTGCCGGTCCGGATGCTGGTGAGGTGGCAGAGGAGGTGCTGCCCCTTGCAGCACTAAACGCAACGTTCATAAAGTGTCTGCTTTAGAGACCTGTGCCTGCAAGAGATTTTAAAACAAATTAATCGGCGCTTATTGGACCAAGTTCTCCTTGGAGAGGCCAGCGCTTGATTATCTCTTTGTTTAAAGGCTGCATCGAGCCATTACTAGCTGCCTCGTTAGGCTGTTAAAGTTACAAACCTTTAATGGGTCTCGCGAAAGGGAAAATGATACCGTCCCAAACCAGGAGCCAGAGATGGGGAGGGAAAAGGCCATTTCTGCAAGGAAGAGTCCCCTGGAAATACTGTAGAAAGCCTGGGCCAGATCTTAATTGGGCTTGCTTTTAGGCTCACCCTTAGACGGGAATCACCTCTCCAAACAGCCATCTTACAAATATATATATATATATAAATCAATAATGCTCATTATTTAAATGCCTGCTTGGGACACAATAAATTCCAGTTACCCTTTTTTTATCTGCTCCACCCAGAAAGAGGCATCCTGCACCACTCCAGCCAAGGCAGGGATGGGGAAGAGCACCAAGCAGCGCGATTTTAGGAGCGTGGCGTTAGCAAGCCTTTAACTCTTCAGTTTGGGGGAAAAAGGGGGGAAAAAGTAACACATCACAATGAAAACATCATTTTCACCGTCCCCTTCCCAGCCGTGCGCTGACTCCAGCGCTCTCCAGCTCCCTGCGTGCAGGGTGATGTGAAATGAATGAGGGTTAAAAAGCCTCTTTAACTGGTGCTCTTGTCAAATTAGCAGGGCAAGGCGCTGAGGCTGGGGCTAATGAATGGAATAATTGATTAAATATGTCATCTTTCTGCCTAGCAGGTTCACACCTTCCCCAAAGGTTTCCAGATGGGGCATAATTATCCCCCAAACTGGCTTCACACGCCAGGGCGCAAGAGGGGTAACAGTGACACGGGGAATTTCAACAGCAGAAAATTGCTCCCACAATTAATCCCAGGCACTTCATAAACTCACTGAGGAACAGCGGGAACGGGGAGAGACCCTTCTGGGTTCGGTGCCAGGCAGGAACGGCTCCCGTGACCCCGTGGCGCGACGCCGGTGGAGATTTTCAGCCCTTTGTGCATTGACGGGGGAGCAAAGCCGGCGCCAGCTTTGCTTGCTCCGACCGGGTGCCACGGAGGGAAAACTTCCCCGGGTGTTTGCTCCCTCGTTTGTCTGTCTCGGGAGGGCCCAAGGGCTGAGGCGATGTAAATCAGTGGCACTGCATGCCCCTCGGAGCATTGCTGCTGATTTACATCGCCCGGTCCTTTCTGAATGTTGATTTCCAGCCAGCGATCCCTACGAGAATCAAACCCAGACCGGAGCCAGGTCCTGGAAAACATCTTCGGTTCAAACCCAAAACATTGCCTTTACTTTATGAAGGGTGGGAGGGAGGGGAGGATTACTCGTTTTCAGAGTTTTTACCATATATATGATTTCATCCCAGCTCTAAGCAGCGACGGAGCAGGGCACAAATCCTGGCTGCAGCGGAGGTCTCGGCTGTTCTTATTCACGCCGAGCGCAGCCACGATGCTGCCAAATGCTGATTTCAACCAGCACCGAAAAGCCAGGCTGGGGCTGGGGCGCTTCCGTCACCTCCTGTTCCTGGAGAGAGGCTGGGGAGAGGCTTTACAAAGGTTTTAGGACAATAATAAGAATTTTTTTTTAAAAAAAAGACTGTTGTTTTCAGCATCCTGGGCATTTCTCTAGCATTTCTGCGTGTGATTTGTCCTGGTTAGGAGGAGCAATGGAAGTTTTCATGACCAGTG
Organism: Oxyura jamaicensis; assembly: GCF_011077185.1. Taxonomy (NCBI): domain Eukaryota; kingdom Metazoa; phylum Chordata; class Aves; order Anseriformes; family Anatidae; genus Oxyura; species Oxyura jamaicensis. The sequence goes on from NC_048919.1 coordinate 3,841,880, forward strand.
GCCGAGGGCTGCAAAGTTTGGGACAAGCAACCTCTCAGCATCTTTTTGTTTGTTGGTTTCCTTGCAGAAAAGCTGCTTCAAGTCCTCCGCCCTTTGGAGATTTCTCTGCAAAGGTAAAAAGGGGAAAAAAAGTGTCGAATGCGAACTTTCTCTTCCCTCGTGTCCCTCCGAAGCTGCCCACGCGAAGCCAGGTCCCAGCCCCCAGTGTGACAGGCACGTCACTGTCACCTCCAGGGGCCGGGGGGGACGTGTTCGGATCGTCTCCTGCCAGGCGTTCCCACCTCGCCTCGCTCCCTCCACGATTCCCTGCACGGGGAGCAGCTTGCGGCCGCTTTGGGGATGTCTCACACTGCCCAGCTCCAAATCCTGCTCCCTGCCCGTGTCAGTGCTGCCCTGTGGGGCAGGATCAGGCCCTGGGGAATCATCCTTCCCCCCTCATCATCCTCACCCTGCATCACAAACCCCCTTCATCCCCCTCACCCCCTCACAGGGTGCCCGTCTCATCTCCCCCTGAAAAAAAAAAAGACGAAACCCCCCGGGAAAAGGCGGCGCGAGCAGCCCATCCCCTGCCTCCCCGCGCTCCCCCTCGGTCATGGAGGGCTCGGAGATAGCGCGCTCGTTCGTTAGCGCGGCAGCGGTGGCGTGTGGGAGGGCAGACGCCAGGCTGTCTGCTCCCACTTTGTTCGGCTTGTTATTAACTTCTCCTTGGGCTGCCATTAACCCACAATTCCTGTACTTGGCTTCAGGCTTTCCCCGCGCCGCTCTATCTCCCCAGCGCGTAATTACAGCTGTTGGGATCTCCCTTTATCTCGGGCGATCTTGGAGGTTTGTTACCTGGCACATGCTTTCCTGCCTCCCCCCCCACACACACACCCCTCTCCCCGCGCACCCTTCTCCCTCCCTGCACCCCTTTAATCCTTCCTGCTTTCATCAGCCAGGGGCGGCGAGCCGGCAGGTAAAATCCCGGAGCCTCCGACGTTTCAGCTTCACGGCAGCAGCCACGACGAAGCCGGGCTCGTCCCGTGTCCCCCGGGGACAGCAAAGCCCCCTCAGTGGGCAGGAGAACACCAGAGGGACCCGCAGGGGGACCTGGCCGCAACCCCCCCCCCTCCATCGCATGGGGCTCGGCGTGTGTCAGCACCTTCCAGCCCCGAGACCGAGACTTTTAATTGTCTCCGAGCACGGCCTTGATTTATTTTTTTAATTTAATACGAGTTGGCTTGATGTATTTGTTTTGGCAGCGGGTTACCCTCAAACCCCAAACCCTGCTAAAACAGCATGTGCTGCGCCTCCCAGCCCGCGCCGAGCCCAGCGCCGGGGCTGGGTTTAACCCCGGGGACGTGCGCCCGGCGCTGCCCTGTGGGCAGGTGCCTGGGTGCCACCGGCTCCTGCCCTCGAGCTGTGGGAGCTGCCGGGACCCAGACCCGGCTGCGGGGCGGCGGGGACGTTTGTCACAGCCTGGAGGGTTGGGGCTGGTTGCTTACCCCATCTCCCAGGGGATCGTGGCGCAGGAAGCGCTGTCCGTGCGCCCACCCCGGATGGAGACCGTGGGACTGGCGGCTGGGGCTCGGGGATGCTCCCGTCGACACCTTCAGATGCCCAACCCGAAACTCTACCTGTGAGAGGCTGGTGCGGAGGCTGGGTGCTGCCTGGGAGGAGGAGATGGGCTGCACTGGTGTCACCTCGGCCTTGGTGCTGCCCCGTGGTCCCCCCTGGCTGTGGGGACCCATCCGCCCTCCGCCTGGCACAGTGGTTTGGGACCCCAGCACAGCGTCCCCCGTGGCATCACCGGTGACACTTGCCCTTTGCCCAAGGTGGGGATTTGGCTCTCCTTCCACCAGAAGCCATATATTGTCCCAAAACTCACAGGGCGACACCAGCACCCAGTGCAGGGAACTCCTTGGGACCTGCCGGGGTGCTGCCACGCTGCGGCGCGAGGCTCTTGTGGTCCCCTCGTGCCACCCAGAAGCGCCAGGGGACCAAATCTGTCCCTAAAACATCTTAGGAAACGCCAAAGCGGAAGGGTGGGAAGGGGTCCAAGTGCCCTGAGCCTTCAGACCCCCTGGGTACCCCGTCCAGCCCTGGGAGCCACCCGGCCACCACACACAGCCTCCGACAGAGGGGAGGACACAGCCTCCGCCTCCAGCCCCCTCCCGTCCTCGGCACCGGGGCGCGGAGCACCGGGGGGGAGCGCGTGCTCGGGGAGCGGAGCCGCCGGTAGCGCACCCCGGCAAGCCGGCACCCGTCCCCCGGGAGAGCTGAGTCACCCTGGCAGGGAAAGTGCGGAGCAGGGACAGACGCAGATCGGCAGAGGGTCGCTTTGATACTCGCGGCCGTCACACTTCGCCCCCGGTGCCGGCCACGCCGTGCTCCCCAGGATGACTCGGCCGGGCAGGGCTGGCGAACATCTGGATTTCTCCTTTTTATTTTATTTTTTTTTAATGCTGCTTTGCTCCCGCTTTCACCTGGGTGGGGCCGGAGGATTTTCCACGTTTGCCCCCAGAGGTTGGTGGCCTGGGCAGAGATATCAGAGCAGCCTCTCTCCGAGCCAAAATTGAGATTTTGGGGGGATTTTGAGCCCGGATCTCCCTTGGGCACTTGGTCCTGTTCCGTGCTGGGTTGGAGAGGTGCAGGGACCCCAGAGCCTGCCCGGCACTGAGGGGCTGCTCTGTGGGTCCGTCCGTGTTGGCCCTGATCCCTGCGGGATTGTGAGCCTTTAAGGAGATGTTTGGGATGGGGAGAGATGGCAGGAGGCCATCAGAGGATCGGCCGCAGGTCAGGGTTGTTTTATTTGGAGTCTGGGATGGGAGAGCAGTCCCAGTGTGTCCGAGGGTTAGTGAGGAGCTCAGCTATTTATATCGGAGCTGCCGGCCCATGCACCGAGTGACTCAGCCTCGGCGCGATGGCGAGATGGAAACATGTTTTGAAGATGGTCTAATGGGAGGGTGGGGACGGGGGACCCTCCCTGCCAGCATCCCCGGCCGCTGTCACCCCGCTCCCCCGGGGCCGCCCCTCCCAGGCAAACCCCGCATGGGGCAGCTGCTGAGATTTGGCACACCGGTGGCCAGCGTGGGCCACCCGGCTCCCCGCTGTGTCACCCGCACTGTCCCCAAACCCATCACCACGGTGCAGCCGGGGGGTGGCAGGGAGGGACCCGGACCCCCAGCCAGGGCTTGACATGAGACCTGGGATTTCAGGAGGTGCAAACCCTCGCCGCCAAGCACCGGGGGTGTCCCCGCTGGTGGAGGTGACGGTGCTGGGGGTTGCGGCCCCCCTCGGCTGGTGGCCCCGTGGAGGCTCCATGCACCCTGCTGGGGTCAGGGCTCCCCAGGGCAGCGGCAGGGAGCGGCCGGGCAGGTCGGTGCCTGCAGCCGGGAGCGGGGCCCCGCGGGGTCCGGGCACTGCGGCGCCACGGGAGGGGGCCCCCACCTGCCAGGGCTGGGGGCTCCCACCCTGGGTGCCTTCCCCAGCAGCTTGCAGGCACGGAGATGCAGGGCCTGGTGTCCGTCCCTCGGCCCGGTGTCTGTCCTTCCAGCTGTCCCGTGTCCATCCGTCTTCTTTTTGTGCCCTGCTGTGGCCCCATGTCCCCAGCTGCTCCTTTTCCCCTTTGTCCCCTGTGGGCCCAGGGCTGCCCCGCTGCCCCACCAAGGGGCTGTGCGCCCCCCCTGGGGGGCTGCCATCCACCTCCTGTGCCCTCAAAGGAGGGGGCTCCCCAAAAAATCAGTGCCCCCTGCTGCAAACTGCCACACGATGATGACAAGACCCCCCCC
>NC_048919.1:3846049-3858759 GCF_011077185.1 Oxyura jamaicensis
ACGGCTCGGCTCGGTTCACCATGACCATGAGCTCCGTAGCCGAGAGTTTGCTGGGCTCCGACCCTTCCAAAGCTTCTTTCCTGGAGCTCGGCCACCCCTCGCCGCCGCACTACCCGCTGCACGGCCTCCACCCCGCCGGCCACCCCCAGCACGACCCGCCGCCCTTCGCTTCCTACGGTCGGCCCGGGTCCTACCCTTACACCGGCGGGCCCCCCCCGCCTCCCCACGGCGGCCCCTACCTGCCCTACCCGCCCGCCGGCGCCCAGCATCCCCCGGCCGGGCTGGCCCACGGCGCCAGGCTGCAGGACGCAGGTAAGGCGGCCGCGGGGTGCTCGGCGCTGCGCACCCGGTCCTGGCATCCCCCTCCCTGTCCCAACCCCGGTCCCGGTCCCGGTCCCGGTCCCCGTCCCGGTCCTGGCCCCGCCGAAGCAGCGCGGAGCCGCCGGGAGCGCAGCGGCCGCCGTCGGAAGCGCACCGGGAGCGCGCAGCCACCAGCGGGCAGCGGGGATGTGGGGGCTCGGAGAGGTGGGAGGGGATCCCCCCCCCCCCGAGGGGAGACCCAAAGGGGGCTGGGGGTGATGCCCCCCCCGCTGCTGGCCCTGCCTGGGTGGTTGCAGGACACCCCCGGGGGGTGGGCGCTGAGCCCCTGCTGCTCGGGTCCTGCACTGTCCTGCCCCAGCCCCCCCCCCCGCTGCACCGATCCTGCACCCCCCCCCCTTCCAGCTCGTCCCCTCTGCAGCCCCCTGCCCCATCACAGCCCCACTCTGGTCTGGTTTCCCCCAAAGCTGCTGCAGGACGCTGCCCGCTGAGCCCGCCCCAGAGAGAAGTGGCCCCCAGGTTCACTGTGGGGGGGTCATGAGCATGGCTCAGCCCCCGGGACCCCAGCCCTGTCCCCCCCCCCGTCCCCCGTCCCTCCCCTGTGGGAGTGGGGCTGTGTATGGGGCTGTGCAGACACACCTGATGCCCTGTGCTTGCCCGGTGTCCCACTGACCCCAGGGACCACGATGTCCCCGGTGTCACCTCGGTGTCCCCCATCTCCATGCCTGGCACGTTTTGGCCCCCACCAAGCCCCACGTCCCCAAAAGCCCCAGGGATGCTCAAAGCCACAGCAGGAGTGGGCAGCACAGACCTTGTGGCCGGGGGCTGTCCGGGAGGGGGGGCAGCACGCCCACAGCACGGCCTCTGCCCCCCCCCCGCCACCTCTGCCCCCCCCATCACCTCTCAGGGCCCTGCTGGCCCCCCCGGCGGGTGCATGGCCCTGCGGCCTGCCCGCTTTTGGGGCCCTGAGCGGACACCTCCGTGCCTCCTGGTTCCCTTTTGCTTCACGTGGGGGCTTAAACCAAGCAGCAGGACAGAAGCAGGTCCCGCTGCTCGCCCCCTCCCCAAAAAAATACATCCAAAAAAGCAAAACCCGATGCTGCAGCCCCGGGGGTCGGGGCAGGAGGGGCGCTTTATTGTCCTCCCGTGGTGGCGTAACCCTCTGCTCCTCTCCTCCCCCAAGAGCACGACAAACCCCCGGCCATCGCCAACGGGGAGCTGCGCATCAACGGCAAGGGGAAGAAGCTCCGCAAGCCCCGCACCATCTACTCCAGCCTGCAGCTGCAGGCCCTCAACCAGCGCTTCCAGCAGACCCAGTACCTGGCGCTGCCCGAGCGCGCCGAGCTGGCCGCCCAGCTGGGGCTCACCCAGACCCAGGTACAGCCACAGGGTCCCCAAACCCCCGCTGCCAGCATCGCCACGGCACGGCGGGGAGGGATGCGCCGCGCACGTGGCTCGTCCCCCCCCACCGTCTCCGCTCCGGGAGTGACTCCGGATTAAGGCTGCGCTCTTGGAGCCGTGCCGAGCCGAGCCGTGCGGCGGCGGGCAGCCGGCGCCGGCAGGCCCCGCGGCTCGGGTCCGGGGCGCCCCTGCTCGCACCTCCCAGCGGCACCGGGACTTTCCCAGCCCCGGAGCCTGGCTGCCGGCCCAGCCGTGCCCGGCTCTGGGCGGCCCCGCGCCGCGGGACGGGGCGAGTGGGTTTTTGAAGGCGATGGGGAGAGACAGGCAGGCGGCAGCGGTGCAGCCCGGAGCCAGGGGCGAAGCGAGCTCATAAAGCCGGGGAAGAGGAGGCAAGTGGGAACCTGCCGGCAGCGCGGGGGGGACCGCGGGGAGGAATGAGCGGGGCCACCACCCCAGCCGCCGCGCGGCGAGGCCCCACCGCGCCGCACCCCGGCCCAGCCCCAGCACCCGCGCTGGGTTGGTGGGGGCACGGCCCGGGCCGGGGGGGACACGTGGGGACACAGGCGGACGTGCACGGCTGGAGGCTCTTGGGTTGCTCTCCATCTATCACACGTTCCCCTGGTCTTACGTTCTCCTCCGGCTACCCGTAGTGGATTCTCTGGTGGCTTGTAAAGGGTTGGGCTCATCCCAAAAGACCCCCGTGCTGGACCAGCTGTGCCCCTGGGAGAGGGCAGGTGGTGTCCTCTCCATGAGGACTGCAGAGGGGTCTGCAAAATATCGGTGCTAGGGGTCTATGGGGGGACGACGCTGTGCTCCCTGCATCCCTTGCTCACCCCGCTCTCGCCCGCAGGTGAAGATCTGGTTCCAGAACAAGCGCTCCAAGTACAAGAAGATCATGAAACAGGGCTCGAGCGTGCCCGATGGGGAGCACCTCCACACCTCCTCCTCGCTCTCCCCCTGCTCCCCCAACATCCCCCCGCTCTGGGACATCCCCGTGCCGGGCAAGGGCCCCCCCTTGGCCCCCAGCAACTACATCAGCAGCTTCGGAGCCTGGTACCAGCCTCACCCTCAGGACACGATGCCCCGGGGTCCCATGATGTGATGCCGCCACGGCTCCAGCACCCACCGGCTCCGGGAGGGCCAGCATGGGGGGGGGACGTGCCGCCACCCTCCCCCGAGGGGCCGGGGAGCCCAGCGATGCCCTGGGGGACCCCAGCGAATGGAGGATGAAGAAGAGGAGGAGGAGGAGGAAGGTGACCGCTGTCTGCAGGGAACTGAGGACCGCCCGCCCCGTCGCGGGCTGAAGCGAGACGGCTCCGGCACAAAGCCCCGGTGCGCCCGTCCCGGCGGGACAGGACTTGGCCACAGCCCCAGGTCCCTCTGTTCATGGACACCGGGGGGGGGGTGGAGAGCCCCGAGAAGGGCTGGAGGGGTGGGGAGTCCCCAGACCGCCTCCCCCCCCAAAAAAAGAACACAACAAAGCCTGGCTTTATTTATAAACACCGTCCGTTACCGTGTGTGCCCCCCGTTATAAATGGGCTGTACAATTGTAAAGTAAAGACTGCTCCTCAGTACCTGCTGCTACGTTTAGGGGGGGGGTCCCTGCTTCGATCCCTGTCCTCAGAGGCTCCTGTCTGCAGGAGAAGTGGCCCCGTGGGGTGGGGGCACCCAAGCAGGGGTCTGGGGCTGCCCCCGCCCAGCTCCACATCTGCGCGGGACCCGCTGCTATTTCCAGCCCTGCTCCTCCGAGACGGAGGCGCAATTAAAGTAATTGGGGGCCCCTAAGTGAGGGGCTTCTCGCCGCCTCCTTGGGGTAATTACGGGCAATTTGCAGCTGTTGAAGATGTCTCCCTTAATAGGGGTGGGAGAAGGAGGGTGGGGGGCGCGGGGCAGGTTGGGGACCCCGGGGTTACTGCCCCGCTCCTCCTGGCCCCGACCCTTTGGGAGCCGGGGATCCTTTTTCAGCTGCAGGTTTCCCAGCGACTCACGTCGCCCTTTATCCTTTTCAGAGGCCAGAACCTGGCTAGAAAACATTTTATGGTTATTTTCTGCTTCCCCCAGTCCCGCCTGGTGCTCGTGCTGCAGGACCACCTGCTGCATCCCCGCCTGCGTCGCCTGGGGATGGGACGGGAGCCGCAACGGGGCTGTGCCCAGCAGAGGTTTGGGGCTGCAGCGCATCCGTACCTGGGTTCGCTGCATGGTGCAAGTGGGCTGGGTGCCCGATCCCCCCACATTTTATTTCCCCGTTTCCCCGCCCTTCGTCCCCACTCCCTTCACTGCAACATTTCGGTTCAGGCGTGGCAAGGCTGGGGACGGCACGATTCCGTACACGGCTCTGTTTGCTCCGTGCGCTCAGCGGTGCTTGGGGCCAGATTTTTTTTCCAAAACGCTTGGCTCCCCCCCGAGGAGCCGGGTTTGTGAGTGGTGGCCGGGAGATGGGCAGCTCGGGATGGGACCTGAGCACAGGGACAGCGTGCCCCGAGCCTCCTGGGGCAGCACCGGGTACCAGGATCGATTCCTGTGCCGGGGATTTGGGCTGCTGGCAGCCACGTGCCGGTGACCCCGCGGGGACGCAGGGCTCCAAACCCCAGCGTGGCTGCAGGTGTCCCCAAGCTGTGCCTTGGGATGGCCACCAGCACCCTGCAAGGGTGGCACTGGGGGGACGTGGAGCCCGCGGTGCAACCGGCCCCATGGCTGGGACCAAGCCCCGATGCACGGGGGGACAGTGTCCCCGGGGGGGTGACAATTTCTCGTACAGAGACTGGGGAAGACCCAGCCCCTCGCAGGGGGGGGATTGTCCCCGGGCAGGAGCTCTGTGACTTCCCTCTGGGCGTTACTTTCTGGCTATGGGAAGGGGCTGAAACACGGCACTGCCTGCACCGGCAGCTCGGGGTGCTGGTCACCGAGCACCATCCGTCTGCACCTGGGGGGAACCCGCTGGTGGCAGCGGGGTTGGAGGGAGCTCAGCACCTTTGCTGTGCCCGGGAAGGGAAGGATCCAACCCGCGGGGGACGTGTACGGGCCGGCCGAGAGGTCTGCCCCCGTGCCACGACGTGCGCTGCCGCTTCCCCTCTTTGATATCCGTTCCCGGGCTGGGGGAACGCGGGCGGCAGCGGCCGCGGCTCCCGCTCAGCTTTCCCGACGGATGTGCTGCCAAGGACCTGCAGCCAGAGCCGCTCGCAGGTCCTGTCTTGCAGCAGGCTCCCGGGATCCTGCCCGCACGGTGCTGGCGGCTGCCCTGCACCGAGCCTGGCTCACGGCAGCGCCGTCCCCCCCCCCCCCCCCCCCAGCTGCGCTGGCACCTGGGGGGGGTCGCAGCCTGCTCAGGGCACCCATGGGTGCAGGGGATTTGTGTTACGCGTGAAACGGCGGCGGTTTGTGCCCCCTTCGGTGCAAAAAGGTGTTCGTGCCCTGGTTCTGCTGGGGATGCTCCTGCAGAGAAAGGGAGGGGGTCTGCAACCCAAGGAGGGGGGGGCTTGGGGGCTTTCCTGCCCTTTGCACTCGGACAGGACCACGACCCTGCCTTCTGCTGTGCACCAGGAGAGGGGCAGCGTTTCCAGCACAGCATCGCTAAAGCTGCTCTTTGCTCCTCTCATCAGCCAGGAGCATCCTTGGCTTGGGAAGGCTCTGAAAAGGCCAAGAGCCTGAGAACGTCCCACTCTGGTAGGGATCAAGCCATTGACTGGGAGAAATCCCCTCCAGATCCCCTGCCCTGGGCAATGGGGACATCTCTGGGCTTGTTTGGGTTCCTCTTCCCTCCACCAGCCCAGGTTGGGTGTCCAACGTGCCCCCTTCAGATTGCCAGGGGATGTTTGGGCAGCTTCGTGTCCCCTTTCTGTCCCCAACCCCACCTTTGCAGGGTGACGCTGGCTCTGCTGGTGCTTCACCCAGGGCACAAAGGGAACCGAGACGTCCTTGAAACCACCCGGGACCATTTCTCTCCTATGTTCCAGGTCCGACGACGGTGGCCGAGCCCCGGCCAGCGGCGATGCCGCGGCTACCTCGCGTCCCTCCTGGGCGCTCCGGCTGCCGCGTGCCGGGTTAGCCAAGAGCCAGGGAGGCGATGAAGACATCGCGGATGCCAGGCCGGGCCGTGGGCGGGCGGCTGCCCCCGCTCTTTGTGCTGGCAGCGGCGTGACGCAAGCGGCTGGAAGCGGCGTGTTGCAACGGGGCAGGAAACGCGCGCCGCGCTGGGAGGGCTGCGCGCCGGGGCTTGTGCGCGCGGGCACGGGGCAGAGCCGTGCGGGGACACCGGTGGGCACCCGACCCTGCTCCCGACAGCTTGGACCCACGGGGGCTGGGAACCAGCTCTGAGCCTTCCTCGTGCCCGTGGCCGATGGCAAAATGCCCTCGGTGGGGTTGGGGCTGCCCAGCATCCCCAGCCCGGGACCCTCCGGTGCTGCTCTCCATCCCCTGTGGTGGTGGTGGAGGAGAACTGGGGTAACTGGGATAAGCAGCTTTGGGGTTTCTGGGGTGAAGGAGGGTCACTTTGTTCCCAAACTGGGTGCTGGATGCTGGGAGGAGTGTGGTGGGGGAACCACGGGGCAATGACCTGCCTACGCTCCTCTGCTTTTGAGAGGATGCAGGGGCAGGAGGAGAGGGCTTGTCCCCCAAGAGGGACATCCAGGTCCCGTGGCTGCTTTTGGGGGGATCTGAGGGTCTTGGCCACCTCTGGGCTCAGGGCTGGTGGAGCTGCAGGTGATGCTGGTGGTGCCCCCCCCTTGTCTGTGGGGAGGAAAAGGGGGGGAAAGCAGCCAGGAGGCGCCGTGCCTGGCTCCGTCGGGCAGGTGCGAAGGGGGCTCCAGCTCCTGGCACCCACGGCACGGGCACCCCCGGCCCCATGCAGGACCTGCTGTGCGGCTGGGGTGCCGGGGCAGGGCAGGAGGGACCAGGGGCTGCGTGAGCACAGCCTCTGTGAGCCAAATTCCTGCCGGGCACCCATCCCCGGGGTGTCGGGGCTGGCTGGAGCAGCCCGGTTTGCAGGCAGTGCCGCCGGAGGGGAGCAGGATTAGCGCCTGTCCGCGGGCAGAGATGCGCCCAGCCTTTATATAATCCACGGATATGTAATCTTCTTTCTTTTCTTTTCTTTTCTTTTTTTTTCCTAAATTAAAAAAAAAAAAAAAAAAAAAAAGGGGGCCAGCTCATGACATGCTTCTCACTCCAGGCAACGCTGCTCGGTTTCCTCCTCTCCCAACCCGCCCGCCGCCTCCTTGCTCTTGCTGGCAGCCTACCCCTAATAAAACGCAGTGTCTCCAGCGTGTCTGCCCGCCTGCCGGCTGTGGGTCGGGTTTGCACGCAGCCTCCAACCCCAACGCCAACCCCAAGCGCTCCGGGACCAGGGGCTGGCAGCTCCCCTTAACCCTTCGCAGCCAGCCCGGACACGCAGACGCCCGTCTGGGGACACCCGAGGTCCCTCTGCAGCCACGGCTGGGGCAGTTGGAGGGGACGAGGTGGGGGCGAGGTGACGGGGATGAGTTGGGGACCTCGCAGCCCGCTCGGGGAAGTCCCCGCTGGTGCAAGGTGCGGGGACAGCCCCTGAGTGTCCTCGGTCATTGCAAGGGGGATGTGGGGACAGCTGTGGGTGTGGGACCAGACCAAGGGGGCTGGGGGGGGCTTTGGGGGACCCCATCCACAGCCACCGGGGATCAGAGCAGGCACACGGAGGCTCAAGGGGCTGGTGGTGCCGGCACAGCAGCGGGCAGGGGTCCCCGCCAGCCCCTGCTCACGCAGTGACCCCAGAGGGGACACCGGGACAGCCCAGCTGCCCTCCCAGTTTGCACGGCTCCGAGCCTACTGGTTCCCAGTAAGCGCAGTGGAAGGGAAGCGGCGCGGCTCCGCGGCATTTTCCTGCAGAGCAGGAATCCATTTTTTTTCCCCAAAAAAAAAGTTCCCTTTCCACAAAGAGCCGGTCAAGGGGAGCCAGAAGTGGACATTCCCGTCACCTTGCCACCGTCGCCCCAGGTCCCCAGCCATCCCCAGCACACGGGACGCGGAGCTGAACGCGAAATTCCCTATCCCAGAAAACTCCTCCGCAGCCAGGGTCCTCCCCGCTCGCTGGCAAACCTACCCCCAAAATAGCGTTGGGAACAGCCTTAAAATTCAAAGCGCTTTTATTAACGTTCGCCGATCAGCTTCTGTTTGCTAAGAAAGCAGCAAAGGGGGCTCGGAGGAAGCCCCCTGTCCTCGGAGAGAGCAATCACCAGCCAGGTTGGTCTTAAAAAACAAAACGCAACCAAACCAACCAACAAACTCAGACCCAAACAGCTTGCTTTTGATCAACTTTATACAAACGAACCTTATGTACACTCTCTTTTTTTTCCCCCATACACCCCTATTTATATAAGGCAACATAAATAAGATCCTCGGGACTGTACAACACATATGAACACTTCTTAAAACTGCACTTTCGGCTTTTAAAAAAATAGCATCACTCTCTTAAAAAATAGTAAAGAGGTTTTTTGTGTTTTTTTTTTTTTTGCTTTTTTTTTTTTAAATGTGTTGTCGACTTATTTAAAAAATAGGCATTCTGCTTCGCCGTTAGCTTAAATGACAGATGGAGGCACTGTTAGAAAACAGACACTAGCACAATTTTCTCTTTAAAAAATAACTTAAGCCATTCCTGAACAGTTTAAATATTAAAATATTCCCCTCCCCCCCAGGTTTTTATTTTTTTTTTAATTTTTAAATAACCACCTCGTTGTCTGAGCATTGTCCCAGGTGATCCCCGTGAAGCTGCCGTGGCTCCGCAGCCCCGGCCGGGCTGGGGGTGCCGGGTGGCACCCGGGGGACCCCCATGGTCCCGCAGAGCGGTGCCGGTCCCCGCTGGGCGCTGGGTTTTGGGTGCTGCGAAGGCGAAACGCGTCCCGTGCCCTCGACTCCGACGGGCACCCCCCAGCCGCCTCGCCTCCTCCTCCTCCTCTTCCTCCTCGCCATGGTTTTGGTCGACGTGTTTCCATCCCAAGCAGGGCTCCGGGTGCTCCTCGGGGACCCCGGCATGGAGCCATCGCCCCCAAAACGGCTCGCCCAGGGTGGGGGGGGCACCACGGCCGGCAGGGAAAAACACGGCTCCCGGGGGGGGGCGCCCCCCCCCCGTTGCGGGCGGGGGGTGACAGAAAAAGAAAAATGCAGGAGAAGGATTTGCCCCCTTTTCCTCGCCTTCCCTTGGCGTGGAGCTAACGAGTTTAACCCTTGGCGGTCCTGTTGTTCCTGAGATGAGAGTATTGGGTATGTAAGTGTATACATAGGGGTGTGTGTACATGCGTGTCCTGGAAACACTTTAAAAAAAAAAAAATAGAAGAAAAAAAAAAAGTGGGGGGAAAAAAAAAGGAAGGAAAAGGAGTCCTGCCACTGTCTCTCTCGTCGCGCTCTTAGTAGACTGCGCCGGGGTTGGGGGGCGGCCCCGGGGAGGTGTGATGCATCGTGGCGGCCGGCGGCGGCTGGTGGGGTAAGTGGGGTCCGCTGAGGGTCTGCGGGTGGTACCAGGGGTTGTGCTCCTCCAGGAAGCCGGGCGAAGAGCTGTAGGGGAGCGGCTGCGGGAGCGGGGTCCGGCCCGGCGCGCTGCCATGCGAGTTACTGTCCCAGACGGCCGGGGAAGGGGGAGAGTTGCAGGCCATGGAGTCGCTGTTGTTGGGGCTGTGCTCCAGCGGCACCTCGCCGTTCTTGTAGAGCTTCTTGAACTTGGAGCGGCGGTTCTGGAACCAGATCTTCACCTGGCAGGGAGGGACAGGGGTGAGTGCCCCGCGTCGGCTCGCGGCGGGGTTGCGGGAAGGCACCCCAGGGGTTTGGGGAGGGGTCGTGGGGAAGTCGGACCCGCGGCATATCATGGGGAGCCACCTGTGGTATGGGTGCCATAGGGACCCTGGACGCACCACGGGAAGCCACCTGTGATATGGGTGTCGTGGGGACCCCAGACACCCCATGGGAAGCCACCTGTGCCGTGGGTGTCACTGGGACCCCAGCCACACCGTGCACCATAGGCAGTCACCGATGGTGAGGGTATTACGGAGAGCCCACCCGCCATGCACCACAGACGAAGCCACCTGCGGTGCGGGTGTCGTGGGGACCCTGCACACGCGGTGCACGGTGACAAGCCACCCGGGACGTGGGCGTCGCGGGCCGCCCGGCACGCCGTGCATCACGGGACACCGGCCCGGCACGTCGCGCGTCGGGAGCGTCCCCGGCGCTGGGTGAGGCCGCGGCGCTGGGCGCCCCCGCCCCCCGGGGGGGGGGGGGGGGGGGGGGGGCGGTGGTTGTCACCCAAACAGGATGTCCCTCTGGGAGCGGGTGACGCGCTCCGTCAGCCCTTTGCCGAGTGTCCCCGATTGCTTCATCGCCCAAGGGAGGAGGAGGAAGGCCGCGCTGGGGAGCGCCGCGCCAAGGGCGGCACAAGGGCGCCGGCGCCAGCCCGCAGGCAGGGAGGGCACCGGGACGGGGACGGGACGGGACACGGGACGGGGTGGCTGTGCCGTGGTGGCAGCCTGTCACGCCAGCAAGGACACCGGGTAGGGGTTGTGCCCGCGCCTGACAAGCCTCAAAAGCAAGGATTTGGCCCCGAAGCTGGGAGGCAGAGTGGGGAAGGAGAAACCCCTCTTCCCCGTCCCTTCTTGTTGGGTGTCACCAAAACTGGCAGCCCCCGGACAGCGCCTTTGGGTGCTCCTGTCCCCAGTTCCAGTCTCCCACAGGAGCCGGGAGCTGGGGTGCCAGGAGGACAGACAGAAGGGGAACCGTGGAAAGCCCCGGCAGGAGGAGCAGGGGCTGGCAGGGGCTGGACCCAGCTGGATTTGGGGCAAATGAGCCAGGATATGGGGTCCTGAGCACCCCATCTGCAGCACCCAACTCAAGCGCCCTGTCCTGAGTGTCCCATCCCGAGCACCCCGTCCTGCCTGGGATTTCACATCCCGGGGAGCCGGGTGCTGACCCAGGACACTTCCAAGGACCGGGGCAGGATTCGGCCCCTCCTGGGTGACCGGGCAGGGCAGGGTCTGAAGTGGGGCTGGCTGCAGAGCCGGGGGATGAACCCCGAAACTGCGGATAGGGGCATGGCCGGGATCCGCCGCTCCTTCCCTCCTCTCCCCCCGTCCCCTCGGCACCACAGATCTGCTCCCTGCGAGGAAACCCAGCAGCGGGGATCCCTGCACCCTGCAAACGGGGAGCACCCACCCCTGGGGTCCCCCAGACCCCCCCATCTCTCACCGCATCCCCAAGGGACAGCTTCACCCAGCGCCGCACCGACTTGGGGGTTACAAACAGGGGGGGTGCAGCTCCACCTCCCCCTCCCGCCTCTCCCCCCTGGCTGTGGCTGGGATTTTTTTTTAGGGGGGGGGGGGGGCTCAGCCCTTACCTGGGTCTGGGTGAGCCCCAGCTGGGCGGCCAGCTCGGCGCGCTCGGGCAGCGCCAGGTACTGGGCTTTCTGGAAGCGGCGTTGCAGAGCCGCCAGCTGGTAGCTGGAGTAGATGGTGCGGGGCTTGCGGATCTTCTTGGGCTTCCCGTTGACCATCCGCACCTCAGGCTCCGGCTCCTCCTTCACCGACACTGGGCAGAGAGCGCAGAGGTGAGGACGGGGCTGGGGTAAGGGGTCCCAACGCAGCTCCCTCCCCCCCTCCCCATATCCCCTCCCCAACCCGGGGTCCGCAGCACCGGAGGGGGCTGAGCCCCATCCCCAAAACCTCCCCGTGGGAACCCCCCAGCGCAGCCCCGCGGCCGCTCCGTCCCCAACTTTCAAACACTTTATTTTTATTTTTTTTTTAATAGCAGGGGAGGGCACAACCTCACCAAGCCCCCGAGCAGGGGAGGGGAGGGGAAGGATACGACCCCCATTTCCCCGGGCATCCTACCTGCATCCTGGGCTGGGAGCTGCTGGTCCCTGAAGTGGCCGTACTGGCGGTAGGAAGGGCTGTAGGAGTAGTCGGATTTGGGCGAGTAGGTGCCGGCCGCCCCGATGCCGTTGAGGTTGAACTGGTGGTAGGGGTAGTGGCCGACAGGTTGGCCGTAGGACTGGCCCGGGTAGTAGTCGTGCTGGCCGGTGTAGTAGCCCAGGTCGGTGACGGAGGACTCGGGTAAAGTGGGGGAGTCCTTGGAGGCGGCATGGCAGCTCAGCGAGCCCGACAGGTCGGTGAGGATGCTGGAGAGCTTCTTGTCGAAGGAGCCGCTCATCGCTGGAGCGGGGGGGGGCTGCCAGCCCGGCTGGGGACCCCCGGCTGCCCGCGCGTCAGGCCTGGCGTGCCCAGAGCCGGCTCCCTCCGCACGGCTTCTGGCGAGGAGCAAGCGAGAGACTGTGCCCAAACCTCCAGCCCCGGCCGCCTGCTTAAAGCCTTTAATTACGGAGCAGGGCAGGGTGGGTGCGCATTCCTATTGGCTCCAGAAATATTGCCTGGGAGGCAAAACAGGCTCCTGCCTCCTGGTTTTTTTTTTTCGTTTTTTTTTTTTTCCTTCTTTCTTTTCCCCCCCCCCCCCCCCCCCCCCCCCCCCCCCTCTCAAGAAACAACAAAGAGTGGGTGAAAGAGGGAGAAGGGATAAATAAAGATCGCAGGCTCCCCGGCTGCAGGAGCAGGGGGGGAAGGGGGGAGGCGGGCAGGGCCCCCAGGGTGCCCCCGGGGGGGGGGGTTGGAAGGGGGTCGTGGTGCTGGGGGTGCTTGGAGCTAAAGGGGGGCGTTGGACAGGGAGCGGGGGGCGTCTTGCTGGGGGACACGGTGTAGGAAGGCTTGGGGTTAGGGAGTAGGATGGATTCGGGTTTGGGGCCGGGGGGGGGCTGCAGGGTTAGGTGCCAGGAGGGCAAGACCTCCTCCCCAGCTCCCACCTTCCCCCAGCAGCTCCCAGTGTCTCCCAGTACAGCCCCCTCCCCAGGGCACAGCCCCCCGCACCCCCAAAACTTGCTCTCCACCCCCCACCTCTCCTGCACCAGGGGGACCTCGGTGCCAAGCCCCCATCCCCGGGCTGCCCACCCCCGGGTTCTGCACCCCTCTGCCAGCCCCACTCAGGGTCCTGACCCCCCC
>NC_048919.1:3873759-3883006 GCF_011077185.1 Oxyura jamaicensis
ACCTCTTGATCTGCAGTCAAATGCTCTGCCACTGAGCTATACCCCCTGTGCCAGCCTCCTCCGCAGCTGGAAGCTTTCCGCTCATTCCGAACAATTCCAGCACAATTCAGCGAAGGAATCCCAGCACAAAAAAAAAACACTGAGGGAAATTCCTCTCTGCTCACTGCCTCCGCGGTGCCGGTCCTCTTTCCCTCGGCAATCTTCTTCTTGATGCCCGGCTACCGCCGCGTCTGCCAGAGGCCGTTCCCTGCAGAGAGTTCAGGGGAAAGCAGTCAACTGAGAAGCCCCAGACGGATCTTTTGGGGGACGAAAAGGGGAGGGGGCACCCGGATTTGAACCGGGGACCTCTTGATCTGCAGTCAAATGCTCTACCCCTGAGCTATACCCCCCGAGCTGGGCAACACCTGCCCGGGAAGCTGCTTGTGGCCGCTGCTGGGGCAGCCCTGCCACATTCCAGAGCCTGCGTTTCCAGCACGGCTCCCGCAGGGCTTCCCTCTCCTCGGCCTCCTCCCGGCCTCGCACCACGCCTGCTCACAGCTCCTAGGGGACACGCCAACCGCTTCCCACTTTCCTTTCTCTCACAGCACCCCGTGACGGAGTAGGAAAACACAATGCTTGCAAACACCCACCTCAGAAGGCCTCCGAAGGCGCTCGGCCGTGCTGCCCCTGTGGTGCTCGGGGCCTGCCCTGCCCGCAGAGCACCCAAACCTCGCAGGGAGCAGCTCCTGGGCTGCCCGCGGCCTCGCCGCCTTCCCCCGCTGACGGGCCGGGGGCTGCAGGAAAGGGAAACGCCAACACCCGGCGGCCTTCATCCATCTTCCAGCCGGGCCGGGCCCTGTGAGGACGAACACGAAGGCGTTAGCATCAGGCAGACATCAAAGGCCTCGGGTTCAAACAATTCTCGCCAGGGGTAACGCGCCGCAGCTAGGGAGCGCCGGGCGTGTAATTAACGTAATGAGGCAAAGGGATAATTAATTATAAGTGCGGATAACGAGCTCTAAGCGCGGATAACGAGCTCTAAACGTCTCCCGCCCCAGCCCGTCTATGCAGGGGATGCAGCCCGGTGCCGGCCCACCTCACGCCGCCCGTTCCAGGCCCGGGCCCCGCCAGCCCCGCACCAAGCCCCCGGTACCGGCCAGCCCCCAGCCGACCGCGGGCTCCCGGGGCAGGAGGGCGGCGGCTGCCGGTACCGGGGCTCGGTACCGGGGCTCGGTAACGGGACCCGGCCTCACCCGAGGGTGCCCCCGGCCCCGCTCCGGTCCCGGCCTCCGCCGCCGCCGCTCGTCACCGAGGGGGGGGGGTGGGGGGGGTGACGCCGTTTGATGACGTCACTTCCGCCGCGCCGCTGAGGGCAGCCCCCGAGCCGAGCCCCTCGGGGGGACCCCAGAGAACGGGGGCAGCGGCGCCGCCTGCCCGTAACCAGGGCTCGCAGCCTTCGGGTCCCTGTAGCCTTCGGGTACCCCTGAACTCCCCTGGGGAGCCTTTACGCAGCCCCACACGCTACAGGACTCCGCGCTTTCGCTCTTTCCAAGCAGCCCTAAACGGAACCCTAAGCGTAGAACTAAACCCAAACCTAACCGTAACCCTCACCCCAGTGACCCTAACACCAACCCAAACTCTAACCCTAACCCTACTGGCGGAGCTAACCCTAATCCTCACCCTAACCCTTACCCTAACCGTAACCCTAACCCTAATGACCCTAACCATGACCCTAACCCTAATGACCCTAACACTAACCCTAACTCTAACCCTAACCCTAATGACCCTAACACTAACCCTAACTCTGACCCTAACCCTAATGACCCTCACCCTAATTAGGACCCTAGACAACGCGCACGGCGCCACTTTCCCCCCCAAGAACTGCTCCCAATTGAAGCCTTTGGGTAGACCTGAGCTCCCTCGGGAGCCTTGACGCCCCTCCCCCCCCGTACACACACACCACGTGACCCGGAGCCTTCTCGCCGCACAACCCGCGCACCCCCGTCCCCTCCCACTTCGGGGCGTGGCTTCTCGCCCCTCATCCAATCGCCGCCCTCTCCTCTTCTCCCTCCAGCTCCGATTGGCTTGCAATCGTCGGGGGGTGGTTCGTTCGCCTCGCCGGAAGTGCGTCATTTCGTCGGCGGGCAGCGGAGGAGGAGGATGAGCAAGGGGCGGGAGGGCTCCGCGGCGGGCGGTGAGGGCCGGCGGGGCCGGCGGGCGCCCGGCTGGGCCGGGGCTGCCCGCGGTGACCGCGCCGCTGTCCCTCAGCAGCAGCCGCCGTCCTGCTGCGGTACCTGCGGGAGCAGAACCGGCCCTACAGCGCCCAGGACGCTTTCGGGAACCTGCAGCGGGAGCACGGGCTGGGCAAAGCGGTGAGCGGACCGGGCCGGGCCGGGCCGGGTGGGGCGGGGAGCGGGGCCCTGCTGACCTCCCGCCTCCCTCAGGCCGTGGTGAAGGCGCTAGAGCAGCTGGCACAGCAGGGCCGCATCCGCGAGAAGGCGTACGGCAAGCAGAAGGTTTACTTCGCCGACCAGGTGAGCGCCGGGCCGGCCCCAGTCCTGCCCCAGCCCTTCCCCCCCCGGCCCCGCTGAGCTCCTGCTGCTTCCCCCCTTCCTCCAGGAGCAGCTCCCGGCTGCCAGCGATGCGGAGCTGCGAGGGCTGGACGGGGAGATCGCGGCGCTGTCGGCCCAGGTGCAGGCGCTGCAGCAGGGCTGCCGGCAGATGGAAGCGGGTGAGGGCTCCCGGCACGGCCCCGGTACCGGCCGTGGCCTGCGGGGATGGGAGGCTGGGAGCTGGCTGCCGGTCCTGCCGGTGATCGGCGTTCCCTTGCAGAGCTGAGGGAGCTGACCGGCTCCATGACGACCCCCGAGATGGCCCGGGAGGTCGAGGAGCTGAGGAAGGACTGCGCCAGTTACGCCGACAAACTGGAGAGGATCAAGTCTGCCACCAACCACGTCACGCCGGAGGAAAAAGAGAAGGTAAAGAGGGGGCTGGGGCTGAGCAGAGCGCGCACAGCGGGGCCCAGGTTGGGGCCAGGCTGTACCAAACCCCTGGCTGTGTTACCCTGCTCCCTGGCCTGGTTCACCCCAGGACGCCAGCGTGTTGGGCCCAGGCTGCTCCTGCGTGGGCTCTGCGCAGCCCACACACACATCTTGGAAACGCATCCCTCAGAGATACCTGAGCCTGAGCTCTTCCTTGTAAACCTTTGCTTCAGGCAGTCACCAGGCACTTTATCCATTCAGCCCGTCCCTCTCTCTTGTGAGCTGTCGCAAGGCACAGTTCACGTCCCAGCAAGGGCTTGGAGTCACTCCTGCTGCCAGAAACCCCGCTGGCTGTAGCCCAGACGTGCGACGTCCTTGGAACCTGGCGTTTCCCAGCTTTAGGCTCACCGAGGCTCCGCGGGGTGGCTCCTGGCTGGGTTGTTCTCACTTTGCCTTGCTCTTGGCAGGTGTGCGGTGAGCAGAGGCTGTACTGTAAGGAGTGGCGGAAGAGGAAGAGGATGGTAAGGCTCTGCAGTGAACACGGGGGGGGGGGGGGCGGTGGCAGTGACAGTCCCACGGTGACACCGGCGCCCGCATGGGACAGGCACAGTCGGCGGAATCGCTTGGCAAGTGTTCTGTGCGCTGTGGCACTGGTTGTGGGGACTTCAGGCAAACGCTGTGACTGTTAAAGGCGCTCTGCGCTCACTGCCGAGTGCCACCCGGGCTTGGTAAGGGCTCGCGTGCATCAAGAGCCCCTTGGAAAGGCCACTGTCACTGAGAAACGGCTTTAAATATTCTGTTCCTTCTTGTGGAACCAAAAGGAATGCTCTTTGCATCAGAAAGAGCAGTTCCCGCCTTCTCCTGAGCTGTGCTGGCTCTGACACCCCCTGGCAGCTGCAGCAGGGGCTCGGTGTCAGCCCTGCAGAACCTGACCCAGCGGCTCTGTCCTGCCAGGCGACCGAGCTGCTCGACGCCATCCTGGAGGGGTACCCCAAAAGCAAGAAGCAGTTCTTCGTAAGTCCCAGAGCCTGGCTCTGCCCTGGGAGGGCTGTGCCCGCTGTGCCAGCCTGCCACGAGCCCGCTTTGTCCTTGCGCAGGAGGAAGTTGGCATAGAAACGGATGAGGACCACAACGTCACCCTGCCAGCTGCGGTGTGAGGTGCTGAGGGACGTCTTCGCTCCAGGGAACAGAACTTGCTGAAACTCAGCTGCTGGTTTGGGGCTGGGTTTTTTTTTGCAGGGCTTGGGCTCGTCCCGCATCTTTTGTATGCGTTTGTTTTAAATGCTTCGGCCCTGGAAGGGGGGGGTTGGAACCATTAACTCCGCACCGAGCCCCTTTCCCTTTCTCACTTGCCGAGGGAACACCATTTTTTCTCACCCTTCAGCCCCACATCCTGGTGAGGGCCGGCGTCTTCGCGGGGCTGTGGCCAGGAAGCTGTAATTGCACTGCTTCGGAGGCGCTGCTGGCGTAGTGAGAAGAGGAAGCGAGTGCCTGGTACGGGTGAACGAACGGGGTTTGGTTACGGCTGCAGAGCCCTCGCACGAGTTCAGCAAACTGAAATGCAGGGGGCGGCTTCCCGGGGGGTGGAGGGAGTTGTACACGAGACTAGGATTCATTAAACACCGTGCTTTTGTTTCGGACGTGCTTTGCTGTGGTGTCTTCTGTGTTCCAAGTGCCCCAGGGCCACCCTCGGACGTGGTCCTGGGTGCAGCACCCCTGCCTGGGGCTGGTCCAGAAACTACGCGTCCCTCTCTTACCTGCTCCAGGAACCCAGCCCCAAGAAATAAAAGCAGAGATGTTGTTAAAACATCCAGCAAGATTTATTTAATTACTTCTCGTCATAGAAAAATAGGTCAGGTCTGTAAAAATCCACGTCCTCCTGGCGAGGCGGGAGGCTGCTTCTGGCAGAGCAGCTCGAGGGCTTTTAAGCTGTGCCGCGTGGCGGGGGGGTGGGCTGCCAGCCCCCCCCCCCCCCCCCCCCCCCCCCCAGCAAGGCTCCTCCCTCCTGGAGTCAGACAGAAGCAGCAGCTTCAACAACCTCAAGCTGCAGCATTCCGACCGAGGAGCCTGGAGCTGAGAAACGGCATCGCAGGGGGGAAAAACGAGGAGGTGATTACCGAGAACAAACCCTGCTGCTGCGGAGGGGGTCCAACACCCCCCCCCCCCCCAAGCAGCACACAGCTCCCGCGCGGCTCCGCGCCGTGGCGGCTGCAGCGTGCCGCACGGTAAAACATTGTCCCAGCAAGCGTTTGTCTGCAGAAACTGACAGCGGGAGGACTTGACGATGATTCCAGTGATTCGTTCAATAAAATCGAGGCTGGTCGCGGGCGGGTGGGTATAAAAAAAAAAAAAACCCACCCTACGGTTCTAAGGAGGAGCAGCGCGGGGCTGCAGCTACCGGGCTGCTTTCCTCAGCGGTACGGCCACGTGGCAGCCCGAAGCGCGATGAAGCCACACACACCTCCACGAGCACAAGCAGGGAAAGACTGCAAAGAAAGCTCGCTCCCCGCTCCCTTTCTGGGCGTTTTACGGCTACAGAGAGAGGTCAGGACAGCGAGGCCCCGGCACGCTCCTCCGGCCGCTCCCCGTGAGCACGGCCGTGGCAGCGAGGGGCTGATCCTTCCTTCAGCTCCCCCAAGCCAGGAGCAGCCTCCTGCCCTTCTACGAGCTGCTTGGGAGGGAGGGAGGGCGAGCCTGTTGTGGAACCCTCCTCCTAATCCGCGTTACAACAGCTTTTAGCGTGCCTGCTTTTTTTTTTTCCCCGCCGTTTCCCCTCTCCCAGGATCAAAAGGGTTTTTAGCACAGCTCTGTTGCAGAGCAGAGCTGTTCTGCCAGCCGAGCTGTGGCTGTGGAGAGTCGGTGGCACAGGCAAACCCACCCACGACACCTGCCTGAACTAAGGACTCTCTGCTGACCGAAAAGACATTCAAAAACACTTTTTTTCCCCCTTTTTTCCCCCCCCTTTGCTAAGTCCCTAGCACTACTGGGTAACATCAGCTGTGACGGTACCTGTGGGGCAGAGATGTTCGCACAGCCTCGTTTTGGTGCCGTAGGCGCAAGAAATCATCGGAGAAGCTTTAGGAACGGCCCCGAGGGACGCGGCCCAGCCTCTCCCCGCGTCCGGCACCTGGGGCAGGAGGCGCCCGGCTCCGGCAGCGGTCGAGGAGGCGGCAGACCCGGAGCCGCCGGTGAGGGAAGGCTCAGTACAGCTGGCTCTTCAGTTGGTGCAGGACCCCGATGACAATGTCCCGGAGCGTCTGGGGCGGAGAGGGGACCCGGTCAGTTGTTACAGGGGAGGAACAGCCCTTCCCTGGCGAGCTCCTCCTGCTAAAAGCCCCGTCGGGGGGCACGTGCGGTGCCACGGAGCACGGCACCTGCCTGCAAGTGCTCACACCTCCGTGTTCCTGGGCTGTTCCTCATCACAAGGACCTGGCCGACCTGCGTGCCTCACCCCCCTCAACGGCTTCTTAATCCCCAGCAAACCTCGAGGCGTCTTAACGACGTGCTGGGGAACGAGCAGGACCCCCCCCCCCAAGCTGTTTTACAGGGGCCAGCTTCCAGCCCAGCAGCTGGAGGTGGGATCATCCAGTCACCGAACCGTTAGGGCTGGAAAAACCCTCCAGGCTCACCTGGTCCGACCTAAACCAGCGTCACCCCTAACCCCTGTCCCCAGGCACCACGTCCAGCCCTTCCCTGAGCACCCCCGGGGACGGGGACTCCTTCCACCGCCCCGGGCAACCCGTCCCAACGCCTGGCTGCTCTCTTCCTGAGAAGAAACGTCTCCCAACGCTCCCGCCACCACCTCCCCTTCTCCCCCGTGCCCCAGCCCAGTGCCGGTCGCCCTCTGCCCTTCCTGAAGGCCCAGGGGAAGGGGAAAGCCCCGCGCTGGCCTGCGCTCCAGCCGGCTGCAGATGCACGCGTCTCTGCCCTGGCGTCAGCCCGTCTGCACCCCCCGTGCTCACCTGGGGCTTGCAGTGCTCCTCGATCCAGCTGAAGACGCAGGCCGAGAGCTCCTGGAAGCTCGTGACCGAGATGGAGGCGTTGAAGGACTGGAAGAGGGAATCCATGACGCCTTGGAAAACGTTGAACTTCATCTGGTCGGAGATCTGGTCCTTCCCCTCATTGGGGTTGTCCTGATGAGCTTTCACGATCTGCTCGTAGTTCCTGCAACGAGCCAGGAGCCCCCCCGCTCAGCCCTGCGCCGGGCCCCGCGCTCCCCAGGGAGCTCCGCGGAGCTGCAGCCACGGACACGACCGCGAGGCCGCACCAGACCCCGCGAGTGAATTAACTCCGGGGAGCTGCAGCCTCCCCGGGGAGCAGATCCCTTTTCAGGCTCGGACCCGCTTCACGCCGAACTCCACCAACGGGCCTGAGCCAGACCCGTGCTGACGAGCCCCTAACGAGGAGCGACGACAGCGGCGAGGCGCAGGATCGGCACCCCAGGCGCCTGGGGAGCGCTGAGAGCACCGAAGGAACCTCGCAAGGACGGGGGGAGAAAAGCAGCAGGAAGGAGAGGGCAGCGACCGCACAGCTCTTTGCTTACACTTTCATGATCTTCAAGGCCATCACCTCTTTCCTGAGGATCGAAACTTCCTCTTCTTGCTTCTTCTTTTCCTTGTGCAGGAACTGGATGTAGTCAATGGCTGAGCAAGAAAACACAGCGCGAGGCGTCGGGAGCACGCACAACCCCCCCCCCCCCCAAGACCCCCAACGACAGCGGCGGAGCCGTGTCTGGGCACCAGCAGCTCCCGGCGGCCCCGACTCTCCCCTGGGAGGTGCAATCAGCCAGCACCCCCCCCACACCCCCAGAGCGCCGTCATGCCACGAGGCCGCCCCCCTGCACGCCTCTGGCACGGCGCTTTGGGGTTGGGGAGCACCCTTTTCCCCTCTCCCCCCCCCCCTCCCCCACCTCAGGACTCACTTTTCTGGAGGACGATGGCCTTGCTCAGCTTCTGGGAGCCGATGGAGAAGTCCTGCTGCTGGCAGGTGGGGACGATGGCCTGCAAGTCGTCGTAGCCTTTCTGCGGGGAAAGCAGAGCCAGGCGTTTCGGGAGGCGTGAGGCCAAACCCCAGCTCCCAGCACGCGGCCAGCCAGCGCCAAGGCGGCTCCCGGCACGCGTAGGCAAAAAAAAAGCAAGGGTAAAGGGAAAAAAGAAAAAAAAAAAGCAGGGTCCTGAGCGCCGCAGGGCCCCGGGAAGCGGTGGGTCAGCGCGCTCGGGTTACCTTGATGGCATCTCGCCTCTTCTGCTCCGCCTGGGTGTGCGCCCGCCGGCGCTGGTCCTTGTAGGACTCCTTGTAGGGCTCCTGGTGGTAGTCGCTGTCTTCATCGTCTGCGGGGCGATAAAAAACCGTGAGCGCGTTGAGGGGGGAGGCCTCGAGCTGGGCACCCTCCTCCCGCAGCTCGGGGACGACCCCCGGGGCGCAGCCGGCTCTCTCCAGGCAGGAGGACGCCTGCAGGTCTCCGGGGAGGGCGCCCCGATGGGTCCGACCGCGCTGCTGGAGCCCCCCGCGCCCCGACGCTGCCCCCGCCACCTCCCCTCGCCTCTCGGGGTGAGCGAGGGAGGCGCACGGGCAGAGGGATGAACGGAATGACCGGGGGACAGACCCCAAAACCCACCCGGGTGGGGGAGGGAGGAGGCAATACCTGGGGGACAGCCCCCGAGACCCTCCCACGTTGGGGACAGAGGAGGCACTGACCGGGGGGCTGACCCCAAAACCCCCCCATAACGGGGAAAGAGGAGGCAATGACCGGGGGACGGACCCCAAAACCCAACTGTGTGGGGGTCAGAAGAGGCAATAACCGGGGGCCGGGCCCCCAAACCCCTCCCCGTGTCGGGAAGCGGAAACAACCGGGGCAAACCCCGGGCACCCACCCGTGTTGGGGACGGACGAGGCGCTGGTGGAGCCGATGCTGTTGGCGCGGGACACGACGCTCCCCTTGCGGGCGCAGTCCCCGAGCAGCGCTGCGAGCGAGCGGGCGGCCGGTGAGGGGCGAGGCGCGGCCACGGGCCCCCCCCCTCCACCGCCCCCCGAGTCCCGGGGGAGCCCCGGGCCGGGCCCGGCCGCAGCCCCGAGCCCCGAGGCGGCACCTACCCGAGTCCAGGCCGTTGTCACCGTAGGCGGCGTCCACCTTGGGGCGGCAGGGAGAAGGCGACGGTCAGCACAACCGGGCCCAACCGGACCGAACCGGGCACGACTGGGCTCAACCGGACCCAACCGGGCTCAACCGGGCCCAGTCGGGTTCAACCAGGACGAACCAGGCCCAACCGGACTAAACCAGGCTCAAC
>NC_048919.1:3883016-3979742 GCF_011077185.1 Oxyura jamaicensis
GCACGGGAGGGGGGCGGGGTCCCGGGTCCCTGCCCGGTGCTTGCGTAACGGCGCTGACGTCAGAGTGACGCAGGAGGCGGCGGGGCAGAGGCCGCCGGCCGCGGCCTTCCCTCGGCCTCGACCCCAGCGGGGAGCCACGGGCACGGCCCGGCGGGGGGCGGCGGGGATCGGCCCTGCGCTGCCGGAGGGGCCCGGCGGGACGGGGACGGGGGCAGCAAGGGGACAGGGACGGGGACGGGATGGGGATGGGGACGGGGAGCAACAAGGGGCAGCACGGGGACGGGGACAGCACGGGGACGGGGGTGGAACGGGGGCATCAAGGGGATGGGGACGGGGACATGGATGGGATGGGGACAGCACAGGGGTGGGGGCAGCACGGGGATGGGATGGGGACAGCATGGGGACGGGGACAGGAAGGGGACAACAAGGGGATGGGGACAGGAAGGGGACATCATGGGGATGGGGACAGGAAGGGGACATCATGGGGACAGGGGCAGGATGAGGACATTATGGGGATGGGGACTGAATGGGGACATCATGGGGACGGGGACAGGATGGGGACAACAAGGGGATGGGGACAGGAAGGGGACATCATGGGGATGGGGACAGGAAGGGGACATCATGGGGACAGGGGCGGGATGAGGACATCATGGGGACGGGGACAGCAAGGGGACAACAAGGGGATGGGGACGGGACGGGGACAGGGGTAGCACGGGGACAGAGACGGGACAGGGATGGGGCGCAGCACAGGGACAGGGCAGGGATGGGGGACTGCACAAGGACCGGGACGGGGACAGCAAGGGCTCAAGGGGCAGCACGGGGATGGGGGCAGCACGGGGAGAAAGAATCATCCCGAGCCGGTGCGTGCACCACGTTTTATTGGCGAAGCTCCACGAACAGAGCGCCCACACGGGTGTTTGGTCCTCGTCTCGACAGCGTTCGACGGAAGCGGGGCTTAGAAAAAAATAAGTTATCTCTGGGGTGCTTAAATAGCCATAAATAGGGGGAGGCCCTCAGCGTGCTGACGGCAGGGTCCGGCCGAGCCCCGGTGAGCTCAGGCCCGGCGCGCTGCTCGCTGCGCGGGGCGGGCGGCAGCCTGCGGCCCAAAGAGCTCCCGCGCCCGGCCCTCGAAGGCGGCCACCATCCGCTTCGCCACCTCGTCCAGGAAGAGCCCGGCCAGCCGGGAGTGCAGCGCCGAGCGGAACTCGAAGGAGACCTGGCAGGAGGCGGAGAGGTGCTGGGGAGGCTCGGAGGAAGGGAGCGGGGCCGGCAGCCCCCTCTTCCCCCCCCCCCCAAAGCCTGTCCTGGCCCCCGGTGCCGTGCACTCACCGAGAAATCCAGCGAGCAGGTGTCCGTCCGTCCCGGCAGCCCTGGCCCGAAGCGCCACAGGGTCTCCAGGTGCCTGAAGAGCCGGCAGTCGCTGCTCACCGCCTGCGGGAGGGCAAGAAGCTGCTCGGAGCCCAGGCACTGCGCATCCAGCACCAAACGGAGCAGCAGAAACGGCCCCGTCCCCATCCCCAAGTGTCAGCCCAGGGGACTTCGAGGCAGGACACGGGGCCGCACGCTTGCTGGAGTGGTTTTAAGGCAGGGGCAGCGTTGATGGGGGCAGCTTTCCTTCCACAGGAGCAGATCGGGGTCTCCGGAGCCGGGGGTGCATCGCAGCCCCTCACCCCCGGTGCTCCCTACACCCAGTTCTTCCCCCCCCCCACATCGATCTGCTGAGCCCCAGCGCCCGGACGCAAACCCCAAACCCAAGAGGGGGAATGGGGTGGGGGGAACACCACGGCTTACCCGGATCTGCCGGGGCCCCAGGGACACCTCGGAGAGGTACCGCTCGTGGAGGGGCGGGAAGCCGACCTCGAGCTCGGCCCGCAGCACGTGGCCGCGGCGGGACAGCACGGCCGAGCGGCGGCACCACGGCACGAAGAGCCGGTAGTCCCCGACGTTGGCCACCAGCTCGTACATCTGCTTCGCCGAATACCTGGGGGGGGTGGAAAAAACACGGGTCAGCACCGGCACCTCGCACCCACCCGGTAACCGGGTTCCCCCCCCCCTGCATCCGGTGTCGAACTCACCCCAGGATGCGCTGCTCCCTGTACCCGGTGGGACCGGAGCCCACCAGGCTGAGGAACGGCCGTGCTGGCTGCACCGGCTGCGGGCACGGGGACCGGTGGGGACCGGGGCACCTGGAGAAGATAAAAAGAGGGTCAGAAATCCGGAGCTGCTGCCCCCCCGGTGCTTTGCACCGACCCCGGTGCCTGTCCCGGTGTCCCGGGCTCGGTCCTGGTGCCCGGTCCCGGTGTCTTACCGGGCAGCAGCCCCGAGCAGCGTCCGCCCGCACCCGGCCATGGCTCGGCTCTGCTGTGAGCGGCACCGTGCCCTGTGCCGGTACCGGGGCGGGACGGCCCCGTGCGCCCGGTGACATCACGGGGGAGCGCCGGGGGCGGGACCGGGCGCTCCGCCCCCCCCCCCCCCCCCCGCGCTGGGACCGGGACCGGGACCGGGACCCTCTGGGGCTCCCGAACCGCTCCCACTGGAGCCACCCCCGGTGCACTGGCAACGGAGAGGGGAGCCCCCAGGACGAGGGCACCGGGGCCGGCACCGGGAGCAGGGCAGAGCCCCGAGCAGCCCCGGCCGTGGGCTGGTGACACCGGGGGGGGGGGGGGGACACACTGGCCGGTGGCACCGGGGGACATCCCAGGGGGAAAAAGCCCCCGGGGTGGCGGCGGTGGGGTCAGCCCCTGGGTGAACGGCTGGCAAGGGGGGGGGGGGGACAAAAACACCCCACAGACACTGCCAAGGAAAACTGCTCTTTAACTGTCACACGGGGACGGGTTCACAGCGCCCAGGGCCTGTCCCCAGCCCTTTGGGGTTGGCTTCAGGCGCTGCCCCCTGCTCTCGGGAGGTGCAGGCACCGGTGGGGGCTCAGCCCTCTGGCCCAAGGCGCCGCTGCAGCAATTCCAGCTTATTCCCACTCCTGGGGTCACGGTGTCCGGCGGCAGCAGCAGGGCAGGGTGCTCCCGGCCCCTCTGCGGGGTGGGGATGCAGCAGGGGGGGGGGATCAGCCCCAGCCCCTCCGCACCCAGTTCACGGACGGTGCCCGACGCCGGGCTCTGCCCTCGCCCCACGTCCCAGCGCTGCTCGATGCACGGGTGCCCCGCGGGGCCGTTAGGAGGACGGCGATCCAGCCGCGGGTGTGTGGCTCATGCGCTGCTGCAGGAGGTCCCAGGCCTTCTCCACCTGCCAGGGAATAACCGTCGGAGGTAGGGACACCACGCAAAGGGCTCCCGTGCCTTCTGCCCCTTCCCTGCTGGATTTACAACCCCCAATGTTTGGATATGAGGGAGAACTTCTTTACCGAAAGGGTTGTGAGGCATCGGGATGGGCTGCCCAGGGAAGTGGTCGAGTGACCATCCCTGGAGGTCTTTAAAAGACGTTTAGAGGTAGAGCTCAGGGATGTGGAGGACCTGGTAGTGTTAGCTCAGAGGTTGGACTCGGTGATCCTGGAGGTCTCTCCCAACCTAGCTGATTCTGGGATTCCGTGAATTTATCTCTCATCCCACACCCAGAGGCAGCCTCGCAGGTGACCCCCAGCACACAGCCCTCCGATCCCTGTCCCGGTCTCTAGCAAGGGGCTGGGGGTCCCCCTCGCCACCCCGGGGCAGCCCCCGGCTCGGTGGGCGGCAGCTCACCTGCTTGCGGGTGACGTCCGGCTCCCACAGCGTGCACAGCACCACCTGCGACTGCTCCACCCTCTGGCTGTTGCTCATCTGGCTCCGCAGCCGGCTGCGAGCAGCCTCCTCGCTCAGCCCGTCCCTGGCCACGATGCGCTTCACAGCCTGGGGGGACCATGGGGGGGACACTCAGGGGCTCAGGGCGGGGAGCGGGGAACATCCTCCAGCAGCCAGCCGCGGCCAGAAGGGCATCACCCACCTCCTCCTCGGGGATGACGGCCGTCCACACCTCGTGCACCATCTCCTGCCAGCCAGCCTCCAGCAGCACGGCAGCGTCCAGCACGCACACGGCTTTCCCTGCGGAACGAGGCCGTTGCTCGTCGTTACCGGCCACGCAGGGCAGCGCTCCTCGTGCTGCGTTTGCCTAAATGCCCTGGATCGGGGGGGGCAGGTGCCCCCTGGCCACCACAAGCCGATGCCTGCAGCCAAATGCTCATCAAGCCCCAGGAGCTGGAAAGGTTCCGCTCCCAGAGGCAGCACCCGCCGTGCTCGCTGCAGGGGCGTTACACCACAAATGAGCTCGGGGTCACTTGGGAGAGAGAAAGCCATCTCCGCGCTGTTCCGGAGCAGGAAGCTCACGTCAAGCCTGTCCCCGCTGCTTGCCCAGGATTTGCTCGGAAGCACACTAGTGCCGTGAAAATCCCCAGCAAAAAGCAGGGGCTGAGCATGGGAAATGCTCACGGTGCTGCCCAGAGCAGCAGAATCCCCGGGGGCTGGGGGACCTGGCACAGGACCGAACGTTTTCACGGCCGGTTACCTTGAGCATCGGCTTCCCCGATCTCCTTCCTGACCAGCCGGGCTATCTCAGGCCACACGATGTCTGTGAGGCTCTTCAGCCGCTCCTGGAAAGGAACCACAGCGGGGGGCAGCTGCTGGCTTCCCGAGCTCCTTGGGGGGGGCAACGAGGGAAAACGCTGGGGGCAGAAAGCGGTCCCAGAGGACACCGGGAGAGACGCTGGGCGAAAGGCTCTCGCGCCTACTGAGGGGCTGCGGGCTCTTTTCCCTTTCCCATCTCTACTCTGCCAGGCACGGCAGAATTTCAGCACGAGGAGTGCTTGGCAGAGCCCCCCCCCCCCCCCCCCCCTTGCACAGCAGCCAGTCCCCAAGCGACCCTCCTGAGAAGCCTTCACGCCTGGGCTGCGGCAGCGCCAGCGAGCGGGGGCTCACGTTCAGCTGCGGCGTCACCGAGCCCCACTTGCCACCACGGGTCCAAGTCCCCTGACGGCCAGAGAGCACGGGTGACGTGCACGGCGGGGCTTTAGCTCGGCGCTGGGTGAAGGACAGAGGGAAGCAGGGCTTGGGAAGCAGCAGCAGCAGCTGCCAAGTGTGCCGGGGGCACGTCCTGCACGACCGGTGACGGAGAAGCCATCTCCGTGTCCTGCCCTCGCCATCCATCGCTGCCCGCCAGCGCGCTGCCAGGAACACGGTCAGGAATGTGGCAGCAGCTCAAAGGGCTGCAAACCAAAAAGCCCCGGCACAGGGGGAGAGCTCTTTGCTCGGGAGATTAAATATTGACATTCCCCGCGCTGCTTTTACCTGGTTTCCAAACACTTTGGCCCCAAGGACCTTCCTGTTAACCGTCCCGTCTTCGTTCAAGATTTCTGTAAGACAGAAGGGGAACGTGTCTGGGACGGGATGAACACAACTGATGCTCCCCCCCCGCCCCGTGGTACGATTAGGCTCGTGGGGCAGAGCAGGACTTCAGCACAGGACTCCAAAGGGCCCCAGGGTGCAGGATCTGACCCGGGATCTCCTTATCATACTCCAGAAAACGACGGACACGCAGCAGCTCAGCCCAGACCTCCAAACCAGCCACTTTAAAGCAGCCCTGACACGGGGCACGGAGGACTCGGGGAGAACTTCGCCCCTCCGGGACCACCCGGCCGTCCCCCCGTAACCCTACCTGCCCCAAACGCCGCCACCACCCGCTCGTAGGCAGGGCCCCCGGGGAGGTAGACGGCGTGGCCCAGCTTGTCGGCGTCGATGAGGAAGGCTCCGAGCTGCCCCAGGAGCCTGGCGATGGAGGTTTTGCCGCTCCCGGTGCCTCCGGTCAGGCCGATCACGTAGGGGCGAGACGGCAAGGTGGGGGCTTCCTGCGGGGACGGGGGCTGCTGTCAGGAGGAGGGGTGGCATACAAGGATCCCGCGGGCATCGTGGCAGCTCCTGGCCCTGCAGAGCGGGGGCTTGTGCTTCCCTGGGGCTGGGACACGCCGAAGGCAGGCAGGCAGGCCTCCAAATGTCCCCTCTGTGGCAGGGGACGGGCTGGCACCAGCACCCCAGGCTGCCACCCCTGCAGCTCCCCGACTTCACAAGGGCATCGAGCTTTCACCCCGTAACTCACCCGAATGGGACGACCCCATTTGGGACCCCCCCCCCCCCCGGACCCCCAACACCATCACAAACCCTCCGAATGTTCTCCCCTCACCCGCGGGGGCCGCAGCAGCGTCCCGAGCAGCCTCTGCCGCAGGCTGGAGGAACTGATCTTCTCCT
The DNA here is from genome assembly GCF_011077185.1 of Oxyura jamaicensis. NCBI lineage: Eukaryota > Metazoa > Chordata > Aves > Anseriformes > Anatidae > Oxyura > Oxyura jamaicensis. The sequence continues at coordinate 3,889,241 of NC_048919.1, forward strand.
CCTCGTTCTGGCCGTGCTCGGGGTCCTTGATCAGCTGGATCTCAAAGAGCTCCAGCGCGGCGAGCCCCTGCCAGGAGAAGGAGCCCACTGAGCCGCCGGCAGCCCCGGCAGGCGGCGGTGGGGCTGGGAGGTCTCAGCCCCCCTCCCCAAATTACATTCTCGAGTCTCTTCTTGTTCACAGCCTCCCCTCCCTTGCGAGTCTCCTCGCTGACGACAATGCAGCGCAGCTCGGGGTCCGTGACCGCGGGGCCGTAGGGGTCGGCCAGGGGCACAATGTCATAAAGCACTGAGGGCTTCACGTCCGCCAGGAACTCGCGCAGCTTGGCGGCCCGCAGCTCGTAGGGCTCGATCAGCTCCTTCAGCACCTTGTCTGCAGGGCACGGGGAGGGCGGAGGGGCTGAGCGCGGGGCCCCAACGCGCGGCTCCAGGGCGGCAAAGGAAAATGGGAAGGGAGAGAGGGAGAGGAACCTGTCCTGGGGTTCGGGGGCCTGCCTTCTCCAAAGCCCCGCTCCTGGTGGGTCTCCCACCGTCACCCCCGAATCCCGGTGGGGCTCCTGCTGTCACCCTACCCGCGGTGGCACTGGGGTGCAGAGACACTGGGGCGCAGGACCCTCAACCCCCCCTTCCCACCAGCCTCTCCCCAAGACCCTCCAGGCTTTCCAGGTGCTTTCACAGGTCAAACCCCCCACCCCATCTCCCCGCCACCCACGACCCTCTCCCACCTCCCCTACCCCCAGGGCCGTCACCCCGCCGTCCCCACGTCCCCAGCAGCCCGGTGCCGCCCCCGCAGCACTCACGGCGGAGCAGCTCCCCGTCCGCCACCCCGACCAGGAGCCTCCGGCGGGCCAGGAGGCAGCAGGCGCTGAGCAGCAGCCGGTGGGCACCGTGCAGCCGGTCGAAGGTGCCCCCGACCACCACGTCGGGGTAGGCGGGCAGCTCCCCCTCGGAGCCCTCGGGGGCCGCCCGGGGACCGTCGGGGCCGCCCAGCAGCAGGGCCGGCAAACCGGGGGGGCAACCGTAAGCGGCGGCCGCCAGCTGCCGGAGCCCGAAGCTCACCGGCTCCTCGTCGCCGACCCCCCCGTCGGCCAGCAGGACGCGGGGCGGCTCCGCCAGGCGGTGCCCGTGGCCCAGCAGGACGCGCACGTCCAGCCCCCGGTGCGCCGCCGCCGCCGAGTAGAGGGCGGCCAAAGCCCGGAGCAGAGCCGGAGCTGGCGGAGGGGCGGCGGGGAGCGGCGCGGGACCCCCCAGGAGCAGCCCCGGCTGCAGGTGAACGTAGAGCGGCCCCGCCACCAACCCCGCCGCCGCCGCCAGAGCAGCCGCCGCCCGGCCCGGTACCGAGCCCAGCGGGGCCGTCAGCACCAGCAGCCCCGACGGGAACGGCGCCATGGCCCCGCCGGAAGACGGAGCCCGCCCGGAACGCGTCACCGGACCGCCCCGGCGCCGCCCCGGCAGCGGAGCGAGGCCGGCATCGCCGCCCCGGGGCGGGGGGGATTGGGGCGGCGGAGGGGTGGGGGCAGCCGGACGGAGCCCCGGGGCTGCCCGCTGCACGCTCGGTGCCTCCTGCTCGGAGCTCGGTGCCGCCCGCTGCAGGCTCGGCGCTGCTCGCCCGGCCCCGGTGCTGCCCGCTGGGGGCTCCGTTCCGCCGCTGGTGGCTCGGTGCCGCTGCCGGAGGCTCGGTACCGGCTGCCCACCCAGCCCACTGCTGTACCGTGCAGCCCCAGTACTGCCCACCAGACCCCACAATCGGCTGCTCGAAGAGCCCTGGCAGTGCCTGCTGGAGCCCTGGGACCAGGCACTAAAACAGCCCCAGTACCGGCTGCCCAGCCCCAGTATCACCCACTTGATCCCCCGGGCCCCCCACTTGAGCCACCCCCCCCACCCACCCACTGGAGCCCCAGTCCCAGCCACCCACCACCCACCCACCCTTGCCCCCTCCCGGTGCCGTCCTGCCCCACAAACAGCGGGGACGGAGCTGGAGCTGTGGGGCAGCAGCAGGGGTTTATTGCCGGCACGGGGGGACCCATCCCCTGCCACCGGCACTCTCCGGATGCTGGTGCTCAGGGCTGGTCCTCGCCATCTTCACCGGGGCCGAAGACAAAGTCGTGCATGGCCCGCACGTAGTCGGAGCCGTCGGGGCTGGCCACCTTCAGCTGCGCCAGCGGGGCGAAGAGCTGGGTGGTGGCGCAGCGCAGGGGCGGGCAGGGGGTGCTGATGGCCTCCAGGAACACCTGGCACCGCACAGGGCTCAGCCCCGGCCCCGAGCCCCCATCCCATCCCATCCCATCCCATCCCATCCCATCCCATCCCATCCCATCCCATCCCATCCCATCCCACCTGCAGCACCTCCTCCACCTCCTGGGCCGTGTCGCGGAAGAGGCTGCGGCAGTGCCGCAGGTACCGGCGGTAGAGCCGTTGCGTGTCGGCGTCCAGCCCCTGCAGCTCGCTGCCCTCGGGGTCGGCACGCTGCAGGTTCTGCAGGAAGCCCGTGTTCACCGGCCCGCACTCCACCAGCGTCACGCTGAGGGAAGGAGCAGCCCCACGGGCAGCGGGGAGCCGTCAGCCCCCAGCCCCTCCGGCTGCAGGCTTCGCGCCCCTTCCCCGCGCTGCCGCCGGCACTCACTGGATGTTGAAGGGCCGCAGGACGATGGCCAGGCTCTCGCACAGCCCCTCCACGGCGAATTTGCTGGCGCAGTACACGGAATTGAAGGGCACCCCTGGGGCAGAGCGGCGGTTTGAGAGCCGGGCTCCCCCCCCCACCCCCCTGAGCCGGTGCAGGCCCCCCCAGGCAGCGCCCACCTTGCAGCCCCCCGACGCTGCCGGTGACGAGGATCCTGCCGGCCCTGCGGCGCTTCATGGCGGGCAGGAAGGCCTGGATGGTGCGGATGGCCCCGAAGAGGTTCACCTCGAACACTGTCCTCATGGCCTGCTCGGAGCACGTCTCCAGGGGGCCCATCAGCCCTACCCCTGCGTTGCACACTGACGGAGCACGGCCCCCATCAGCTGGGCACCCTCAGCACCAGGGCGGTGGATTGGGGACGGGGACATTGGGACCAGACCCCATTCCTCCTCCCTACACCCCCAAACCCCATCCCACCCCATCCTTAGGGCTGCAGCACCCCCCATCCCAGTATTTGGCACCCGGTCCTGGCTGATCCCCGGGGGGGGGGCGCGGTGAGAACCGTACCCAGCACGTCCAGCCGCTGCCCCTGCACCCGGCACGCGGCGGCGGCCAGCGAGCGCGGGTCGGTGACGTCCAACTGCAGCAGCTCCAGCGTTTCGGGGCAGGAGCCCCCCAGCCGCTCCCGCAGCCGCTCACTCTTGGCCAGGTCGCGCATGGTGGCGAACACTGGGGGGGGAGAGAGCGCGGGGCCGCGGGGCAGCGCTGCCGCCCCAGGGACCAGCGGGGAGAGAACCCCTTGGTGGCGGGACCCCCGCGGCACAGCATCGCCCCTTTACCTTTGAACCGGCGAGCAGAATCGGCTGCCAGCCGGGCGGCCAGCCCCAGCCCGATGCCCGAGGAGCAGCCGGTGATCAGCACCGTGGTTTGCTCCATGGGCACCACGGCAGTGCTGGGGCCGGGGGGGCTGCGCTGTTTAAAAGGGCTGGGCAGGGACCCCAACCCTCCCTCCTTCCCTCCGTGTTTTGTCTGCCTGCTTATCTCAAGGCCCCTCCACGTGCCTCCCCTGGCCACGCTCGGGGCTCCCTCTGCCTTGATGCTGGTGCAGCTGCCGAGATAAAGACCCCGCGGCAGAGCCAGGATCCCACCCTGGGGAGGAGGCGCGGGGGCACGAGGGGAAGGCAGCCGCGGAGCTCCACACCAGCCGGGGACAGCCCCGAGCAGCAGCCCCACAGCTGGCCGTGCTTTCTTCCCCCTCAGGGGAATAAAAATCTCAGCTGCGAGCTGCTCCCTTGCCAAATTTCAAATAAATTGCACGCTGGGGAGGAGCGGAGGAGCCCCACAGCACTCGCTGTCCAAGCCTTTAATAGCTCTGCAGGCTGGAGCCCCCACCCTGCCTGGGGCCAGAGAGATCCACGGCCACGCAGCCGCCGCCTAAGCCCCAGCGAGGGGAGGAAAAGGCACAGAAAAAGCCCGGCCTGAGGAGCCCGGCCCCAGCATCATCGCAGAAAACTGCTGAGGTTCCTTCAATGCCACAGGCACCAAGCGCGGCAGGGGCTGCGCAGAGGCTGACAGCCCCACGAGGAGGGGAGCCTGGGGGTCACGAGCCATGGGGCAAGGCTGGCTCCCTGCTGCTTGGCCAGGGGCAGGCACTAGGGGGGACATGCCAGCCCCTCTGTCCATCTGTCCTCTGTCCGTCTGCACCATCCCACGTCCCACCGAGCAGCCAGCGGGGCGGCAGAGCTCCTTGCTCCGTGCCGTGGCTCAGCTCCAGTGGGGCAGGCATGGGGCAGCCAGGAGGGGCCGTCGGGGCCGAGCACGGCGCAGCACCGGTCCCTGGAGCACAGCCCAGCAGCGGTCCCTGGAGCACAGCCTGCCCCAACAGCTGGCTGCCAGCCCCCCTCCGGGGCTCACCCTGCCCATGCAGAGCACGCAGCCTGGTCCCAGGGGGGCTCTGCGCCTTCATTCCAGCACCACCGGGACACGGCGATCAGGGAGGGACACGGCCATCAGGCGAGGAGCTGCGGGAGCCTCGACGCGCGAGGATGCGGGGTCTCTGCCCTCTCCTCACCGGGGGAGGCTCCGAGAGGCACGGCCCCAAATCATGCTGGCCCAGCCCGGCTCTGCTTCATGGCCCCGGGGTAGTATTTGAGGAAAAGCTTCCTGGAGATCTCCAGCGTGTCACCGACGGGCGTCGTGGGGTAACGCTTCTTGTTGTAGATGAAGCCCCTCTCCACCTGGAAAACAGCCTGGTTGAACTGCTCCTGGTGGAAGGGGCTGCCCGAGTTGAGGCTCTCCACCAGGAGAGAGACGAAGAGGCTCCAGCGCACGCCGTAATAATCCAGCACCAACCCTCCCAGCTGCTTGTTGGCGTAATCCAGGATGTTCCCGCTCGGTCCCCAGAGCGTCACCTGGTTGCGGGCGTTCATCTCGTACAGCTCGGCCTCCCGCTCGCTCGTGGCCGCGGCGCGGGCGCTCTCCAGCCAGCGGCCCAGGAGGAAGAGGCCGTGGCTGGAGAGGAGGCTGTCGAGCTCGGGCAGCAGGTCGTACACCAGCACGCCGCCGGCCGTCAGCAGCTCCGGCAGCGCGCGGCTCTGGAAGGCGCCGCGGATGCTCAGGTAGTAGTCGCCCACCAGCTGCTGCACCGCCTGGCGCGTGACGTCCGCCAGGTCGTAGCGGTAGGTGAGGCTGGAGCCCAGCGCGGCGCCGGCGCTCAGCAGCAGCCTCCAAGCTTCGTAGACGTCGCTGGCGTTGTACCAGAGCTGCGTGTCCATGTGCAGGGACGGGCGGCGCACCAGCGGGCTGCGGTTGTGGTTGACGCAGACGCCCGTGCAGTTGTAGGCGCTGCGGAGGAGCAGGCGCCAGGCGGAGGAGGCGGCGGCGTTCGGGGCGCCGTAGCGGCGCTGGGCGTAGCGGGACACCCAGGCGGGGAGGTCGAGGGGCTCGTGGCGCCAGCCCAGCTCGTTCATCAGCTCGTACACCACGTCGTTCTGCTCGATGCCCTCGGGCGCCAGCCCGGTGCCCACCATGGTGGAGTTGGGGAAGCGGCGAGCCTCGAAGGGGCCGCGGTTGATGGCCTCCACGGTGCCGAAGAGGCCGTGGTTGCCGCCGAAGTTGTGCAGCATGCACCAGATGAAGGGCTGCCCGTAGAAGGACTCCGTCCACGGGTAGACGGGCTTGGACTCGGCAAAGAGGTCGAGGACGATCATCCTGCCCAGGGGCACGCCGTGCAGCAGCGCCCGCACCTGCGCCGGCTGCCAGAAGTCCGGCTGGTGCTGGAAGAGCCAGCCCTGCATCAGCCACAGCGCCTCGGGGTCGGCTGGGGACGGAGATAGGGGGTGAGGCATGGGGAGCACCCCCAGACCCCACCGCCACCCTCTTACGGAGTGCCGCCACGCGGCCCCGACCCACCTCCCGTCATCGACCTGAAGACGGCGTTGCTGACCCTGGAGAGATACGCGGGGTCGGAGGACAGCGGGCTCATCTCGTTGAAGGTGTCGGCGCTGTAGATGTGGTCGGTGCCAAACTCCCTGATCAGCTCCTTCAGGAAGAGGGTGCCGATCACCTGGAACATGGGGTCCTCGGGGTCCAGCAGGTAGGTGCAGGAGTAGGTGCAGTCAAAGTGGCTCCAGCCCCCGAGGCGAGTGGCGTTCACACGCGGGAAAACCCTGAGCCGGAGGGCAGGGACGGGGATCAGAAGCAGGATGGGACCGCGCGCCGGGCACGCTGCACGGGAGCCCCCAGAGGTGCCCGGTGCTGCCCGAAGGTGGGACCTGGAGCCAGGACCCGCTGGGCAGGGAGCTCAAGGACCTTCGGGGTCCGCGAGCGCAGCCGCACGTACCGAAGAACCCCCTGCGGCACGTGGCCCGCGAAGGCCGGCAGCACCGTGATCATCCCCAGCGAGCGCATCCTCTCCACGACCCTGTACTGGGAGAGAGGAAGAGGAGGGAGGAAGAGGAACGACGGGAGAGGAGCCCAGGGCCTTACGAGGGGTCTCCGTGCACCCAGGGAAAGGAGCCTGCATCCGGCACCACCCCAGCACGGCGGAGCAGGACGAGACCCCCCCCCTGGTACCTGCAGATAGAGCTGCTTGAGGTGCCAGGAGCGCGGCAGCGGCCCTGCCCAGCTGTGGAGGTTCCCCAGGCGGTTCCACGCCAGGAACGCCGGCCCCGTGAAGTAGGCGTCGATCTCCGACTGGTTCAGACCCAGGGACAGGTAAACCTGCGGGCAGCCCGGCCGTCAGCTCCGACGCCCACCACGGCCCCGTTGCAGCCCCCCCCCCCGGCCCCGGGGGATACCCCACCCGCTGCCAGACGAACTCCTGCCCCACGAAGGCCAGCGCCAGGTTGATGCCGCTCAGCGCCATCCAGTCGATCTCCTGCTCCCAGCGCGCCCAGTCCCACCAGGCGAAGGAGTAGCTCTGGGTGCAGACGTTCTGGTAGTAGCGGTACCTGGGGCAGAACGAAAGGGGTGACGATAGAAGGACGGGAAGGGGGGGGGGGGGGCGGGGCCCCCGGCCCCCCCCGGCCCGCCCCCCCCCCCCCCGTTACATAAGGGCGAGAGCCTTTTGTCCCGGGCTAACGAGGTGTGAGCGGTGCCCGGCTCCGTGCCCGAGCTGGCACGGACGGGCTGACCCGAGGCACGAACGGCACCGAACCCCTCCCCCCCCCGTACGGATATCAGCAGCACCGGGAGGGGGGAGCTGGGACGTGAACAGAGCCCCCAGGGTGCCCCCGTACCCAGGGGACCGGTGCGTTAACGGAGCCCCCAAGGCCCCCCCCCGTATGCCGGCAGCACCCGGTGCGCTAACGGAGCTCCGGGCATCGGTAGCGCTTGGGGAGCCCGGTGTGTTAACGGAGCCCCCTGTCCCCCCCCTGCACCCAGTGCTTTAACGGAGCTCCCGGTGCCCCCAGATACCGGCAGCACCGGGGAGCACGGTGCATTAACGGAGCCCCCAGCACCCGGTGCATTAACGGAGCCGCCGGTACCCCCACATACCGGCAGCACCGGGGAAGCTCGGTGTGTTAACAGAACCCCCGGTGCCCCCCCTACACCTTCAGCACCCAGGGCAGTAACAGAGCCCCCGGCACCGGTAGCACCGGGGAGCCTGGTGCAGTAACGGAGCCCCCGGTGCCCCCCAGCACCCAGTACATTAACGGGACCCCCCGGTGCCCTCCACACCGCCACCCCCTGGGGCCCAGGCGGACCCCCAGCCTCCTGCCCGTCCCTTCCCGTCCCGTCCCGTCCCTTCCCGGTGCGCGGCCCCGGTACCGGTTGGGGGTGGAGGCGCGGATCTCGGCCGGTACCCGCGGCAGGGGCTCGGGCAGACGGAGCTGCGCCCCGGCCCACGAGAGGTGACAGCCGCAGAAGTCCCGCAGGTAACGGTACAGCCCGGCGGCGGCCGCCACGCCGCTCGAACCGGTCACGGCCACGGCCACGGCGGCACCGGGCGGCGACAGCAGCCGGTAAGCGTCGGGGCCGCCCGCCGCCAGCGTCCCGTCCACCGACAGCGCCACGGCGGCGGCGGCCCGGGGGCCGAGGAGGCGCCGAGCCAGAGCCCGCACCGCCGCCTCCTGCCGCCGCTCCGGGGCCGGGGCCCGGACCGCCACCGCCAGCGCCGCCGCCAGCAGCGCCGCCACCCGCAACGGCCCCGCCATGGCCGCGCGGCCTCTCCCTGAGCGACGTCCCGTTCCGCCAATCCGCGCCGCCGGCTGAGGGGCGGGGCCGCGGCGCGGCCAATCGGTGAAAGGGGCCGGGGTGGGGCCGGGGAGGAGAGAGGGCAGGGGAGGTCGAGGTAGAGCGAGTGGGCGTGGTCAATGGCTGTGGGCGTGGTCTGGGTATTTGGAGAAGTAGTGGGAGTGGGCGTGGTCGCCGAAGTGGGCGTGGTCACGAGGGCGTGGTCACCGTGGCGGGCGTGGTCGCGGCGGTGAGCGCGGTCTTTGCAAGGGGCGTGGGCGTGGCAGGGGGTGTGGCCGCGGCACTGGGCGCGGTGGTGGAGATGGGCGTGGTCATCGCAGTAGGGGGCGTGGCCATCAAAGAGGGCGCGGTCACGGTAGTGGGCGGGGCCCGAGCATCCTCCCCGGTGCCGGTACCGGCGCTGGGTGCCCGCACGGCCCCGCACGGCCCCGCACCGCCCGGTGTCCGGTACCCGGTTGGGGGCCGTGGTGCGGGCACCCCGCGGGCACCACCGGGGCTGGGGACCCCAGGGAGAGGCGGAACCGGCCCGGTCCCGGTCAGCCCCGTTCGTTCTCCTCTCCCCGCGGAGCTCCCCGGTCCTCGCGGCTCCCCGGCCGGGAGCTGCTCCGGGACCCGCGGCGGGGCGGGGAAGGGCCCGGCCCCGGGGCCGCCCCCCCCCGGGGGGAGGAGGGAGCGCGGTCCGGCTGCGCTTCCCCCGTTGCTCCGGGACCGCGGGACCGGGCGCAGCGGCTGTGCCGTTCCCGGGGCAGGATGAGCCGCCCGGGGATGCTGGCCGGGCCCCGGAGCCCGATCCGCACCGAGCCCTTCGGAGAGGGCTTCACGCTGCTGGGCGGGGAGCTGGGCAGGTAGGAGCGGGCGGGGGCGCACCGGGGGTCCCGGGGGCTGCAGGGTGCTGGGGGGGTGCAGGGGGGGGACGCAGCAGGGTGCAGGGGGCTCAGCTGCCCCGGGGATGCTGCAGGGTCCTGGCAGCCCGGGCGAGCAGGAACTGGGCTCGGGGCTCAGCTGGGAGCAGGAAGGGGGCCGAGGTGCAGCCCCGGGGCTCTCCCCACACCTGCTCTGGGTGCCCAGACCTGGGGGCAGGGGGTCCAGCCTGCAAAGGGGCAGCAAAAGGGCCGGCATCCCGGGCGCGCTGCCACCCCCCTGCACCCTCCCAGGTGTCTCGCTCAGCCCCAGCCCTGCGGGTGGAAGGGCTGTGAGCCAGCCTGGGGGCTGCGGAGCTGCTGGAGGGGCACGGAGCTGGGGGGGGGGACACCCCTCAGCTGGCACCCCCCCGGGTGGCCGCAGCGGTTCCCACCAGGGCAGGAAGCGTTTGCCAAGAGCCTGCGGTGTCGTCACCACCTGCGGGGGCCTCGGCCGGCATCGCCTCCGCTCTTCTGAGAATCCACCCCCGGGTTCCCCATTTCTGTGGGGACGGGGACAGGTCCCAGCCCTACAACTGGGGGCACCGAGGGTGCCGGGGCTCTGCCCGCAGCGGGGGTCCTGGGGTCCCCAGCACCCCGCAGGGACCCACAAGCAGCTGGGTCCTCTCCTGTCCGGTGCCCAGCTCCTGGCAGCGCCGCGTGCTCGAGCTGCGCCCGGCAGCGTGCTTCCACGCACCCCTGCACACCGTGCCCTCCCCAGAGCCCCGGAGGCCTCCGCGCTGCTCGCACCGATGCCGAAATTTTGGGGCCAGCAGCTGCGGAATTGCCATTTTGGGTCCGCCTGCGCTTCCTGTGGCAGGTGAGAGGCAGGGGCTGGGGGCCCCGCAGCGCCTCGCTCAGCTGCGCCGTGTGGTTTCTGCCGGGCTGACGGAGCCGGGTCTGTGCTTTCCGGTGGCGGAGGCGGAGGCCGAGCCTCCCAGGCAGCCCCGCAGCTGAGGCCTGCCGGCTCGTGACGCTTGTGGCTGCGAGGACCGGCACCTCTGAACCGCTGTGGGGGTCCCTAGGGGGCATGGGGTGGCTCCTGGGTTGCTGACCCTCCCACAGCGCCGGGTCCTGCGTGGGCAGCGGGGTCCCCGTGGGGAGCAGCTTCTGATTTTTCAGACGCGATGCCACGCTCCGTCGCCTTGAGCGGTGACCCTGGACCAGGGGCCGAGGGGTCCCTGCTCACCCCCGTCCCCGGGGCACCCCCCTGACAGCCCTCCCTGCGCAGGGGCAAGTTCGCGGTGGTGAAGAAGTGCGTGGAGAAGGCGACGGGCAGGGAGTTTGCCGCCAAGTTCCTGCGGAAGCGGCGGCAGGGCGAGGACTGCCGGCCCGACATCCTCCACGAGGTCGCGGTGCTGGAGATGGCGGCTGCCAGCCCCCACGTCATCGGCCTGCACGCCGTCTACGAGACGCCCCGCGAGATCGTCCTGGTGCTCGAGTGGTGAGTCCGGAGCCGGCGCTCGCCTGGGAAACGCTTCCAGCCCCGCTTCTCACCCGGCCCCAGCCGCCGAGCCCCGGCCACATCCTGCCCGCAGAGCCGTGCTTGGCTGCCTCGCACGGCATCCCGGGGCTTTGCACCGGGCTCGTCCCCGGGGCCGTGCCCCCACCGGTGGCTGCGTGGGGTCCTCGCCCGCTTCCCCTCACCGCGTGGCTCCGCTCCCAGCGCCGCCGGCGGGGAGATCTTCCACCAGTGTGTGGCTGAGGAGGACGAAGCCTTCACCGAGAAGGACGTCGTGCGCCTGCTGCGGCAGATCCTGAGCGGCGTGGCCTTCCTGCACCGGCACGGCGTCGTCCACCTCGACCTCAAGGTACCGGCCCGGGGCTGGGGGCTGCGGGCAGGGGCTAGGTTGGAAGCAGGACCACGTTTGATGCTGTCCCCTGCCCATCAGCCCCAGAACATCCTGCTGACCTGCAGCAGCCCCCCGGGTGACATCCGCATCGTGGACTTCGGGCTCTCGCGGCGGGTGGATGCGGTGCAGGAGGTGCGGGAGATCCTGGGCACGCCGGAGTACGTGGGTAAGCGCCACGGTGGGGCCAATCCTGCACCGGGCTGTGCTGCACTGGGCCCCTCCGAGCTCCCCCCTTGCTCCTTGCAGCTCCAGAGGTCCTCAGCTACGAGCCCATCAGCACGGCCACTGACATGTGGTAAGGGGCGTCCGCGCACCCCGACCCCGCTTGGGAAGCGCCGCGGTCACCTGCGTCCTCCGTAGGCGCTGGGCAGAGCTCTTGGGGACGGGTCGGGGGAAGCCGCATGGTGCTGGTGACGTCCCTGCGGTCCCAAACCAGCACGTCCCCGGCTCCTCGTGAGGTTCAGGCTGCAGCTGTGCCCCCTGGCCGTGCTCCCCGGCTCAGCACCCGCTCTCCGCAGGAGTGTGGGGGTGCTGACCTACGTCATGCTGACGGGCGAGTCGCCCTTCCTGGGGGACAGCAAGCAGGAGACGTTCCTCAACATCGCCCAGGTGAACGTGCGGTACCCGGCCGAGCTCTTCCAAGGCATCTCCCCGCTGGCTGTCGACTTCCTCCGCTCGCTGCTCATCCGGGACCCCAGGTACCCACCCGGGCATCACGGCCGGATCCATGGGGCTGGGGGAGCCGTGGGGCCATGCTGACCGTCCCCCTCTACCTGCAGGGAGCGGGCGCAGGCCCAGCAGTGCCTCCAGCACCCCTGGTTGGCCCCAGGGCCGGATGCGCCCATCGGGCTGGCAGCATCGGAGCATGCGGAGGGGGACGCGGAGCCCCCGCTTGGCCCCGAAGGAGACGAGGAGCTGGTGCTGGTGGCCTCCTGCACGCTGCGCTGCCCCTGCCCGCAGCCCGGGGAGGCTGAGCCGGGGGGAAAACCGGTGCTGGCCCCCCGGGAAGTGGCCCGGGAGGTGCTGAGCTGAGCGCAGCCGTGCCACCGGGCAGCAGCAGCTCGGACACTGGGGATGACCAGAGGGGCTTGGCTGGAAACCGGGAACCGGGGTCCCGGTGAGGGCGGTGCTGGTAGCCCAAAACCGGAGGAGTCCCAGGAGTGGGACCCGGGGGGCTCGGCACCGGGGTGCTCAGCCTGCAGCTGCTTGGAGCAGCTTTGCCGTAGGATGGCCCCGAGGAGGGGGCTCGGGGTGGGGGGCTCGGGGCTTCGCTTGCTGCGCTTCTGGGCACAGCCACGGGGAAGGCACCGGGGGCTCGCCCAGCCCCGGCGGCCGGGGGTTACGGGGGGGGGGGGTCCCGGGACCGGGACCAGGAGCGGGGGAGTTCCCGGGGCTTCGTCTGCAGCCGTGGGAGCGGCCGGGCAGGGCTGGGGCTGGCAGCGGTGCCCGCATTGTTCTGGTTCTCCTAAATAAATGTTATGTTTTCTACCCCGGCGGCTCCACGCCCGCGGGCTGAGTCGGGCTGCGGCGGTACCGGGGCAGGAGGGGGGCACCGGGACCGGGACCGGGACCGGGACCGAGCGGGGCTGGGGGCAGCCGTGCAGCCCCCGAGCAGGGGCAGCTCCGGCCTGCAGAGGGCACTGCGAGACCGGGAAGCGGCCGGGAAAAGCGGCCCGAGCCCCCCCCGCGAACCCCCAGGGCCGCCGGGCGAGGGGTCGGGGTCGCCCCCGCTGCCCTGCCCGGGGTGGGGGAGGCTTCGGCTGGTCCCGGGGATCGGGGAAAAGACGGGGGGAGCTGTGGGACGGCGCCCACCCCATCGTGGGCACTTCCCAGGGCAGAGCCCGGCTCAAGGGGCAGCCCCGACACCCGCTGCTGGAGGAGGACGAGCTCGGGGCTCCTCTGAAATGAGGCCGGGGCTCCCCGCAGCCTCCTGTCCCCCACCGCTGCCTGGAGCCACGGCCAGGTCCTGCTCCCCTTCCCCCCCAGCCCTGAAAGCGGCCAAGCAGAGCTATGGAAACAGCCAGAAATATTTGGATTGCACGCGAAGAGCTCGCGGCAGGAGCGGTGCAAGGGAGCAGGGGAAGGGGTGAGAGGGGAGAGCAGCCCCTGGACACAGCTGGCACCCAGAGCAGTGGGGGAACCACCTCCCTGCGTGAGGCAGGCAGCCTCCAGCCCCAGGGACACGGCCAAGTTCAGGCTGCCCAAGCCCGCTCCTCGCCCTGCCTCATCCCCGAGACATTAGGAGACGGGAAGCACAGCAAGCTGCAGCAGCTTGGAAAACACAATCAACCCCGCAGCAACCTCCCTTCCGCTCCGCCCGCACGTTTAGAAAAAAACCTGCAGGCAGCTCCAAGCCTGCAGGAAAAGCCTGAGTAAACACGGCCCGGGGGGCTCTGTCCTGGAGCGGAGTGTGTTTGCCTCGGCCCCCCTGAAAGGGCATCCGCAAAAACGGGGTTTAATCAAGCTGTAGTTTGTAATTCCTGCGTACGCGCTTCTTTCAGTGAGTTGGCAGGGATTTAGCGGGGCAGGGAGCAGACGAGGCAGCCCTGCTCTGCCCCAGCTGGCCTCGGTTCAGGCTGGGCATCGGGGCTTGAAAAGCACGGAGACATTCCAGCCGAGGCACAGGCACGCTGCTCTCATTTTACAGGCCTGCTCTCTCACCCCCTCTCTTCTTAGCAGCCACCAAGGTGACAGAAGAACCCAGAGCAGGGAAGTTTAAGGGCCTCGCTCTCCGCCCAAGCCTCCCCAGCACCAGGGGGATGAAACAAGGAGAGGCCACACCGGAGGTAGTGCAGTTAGTTTAATTTATAGCGACCATCAGCAACACGTTCCACCTGGGCAGGACTGCTGTCGCTGCTCCAGCTGCATTTTGATTTTGTCTTTCTGCAAACACCCTTGTAAACATACAGCAAAGTCCGCCTGTAAACACAGCAGTGGCCCAGAAGGTGACGAAGCGCAGCTCCGCACGCACACGTGACACCACCTGCACCAAGCGCGCCCACCTTTCCCCTTTCCCCCCTCTCACCAGCCCTGCGCCGCGTGGCATTTCTTCTTCAGCTCCAGGTTACGATGATCCTTGTGATTATTCTAAGCTGTCCATACATAAATACTCCAGATCCACTGTGACAATTAAAAACAACACGTTGACACACAACACGGCCACACACACACACACTGCTCCTACAGCTACGGCACGGTGAGGGCAGGAACTCGCTCATCTCGCGCAGGAGAAAAAGCAACGGCTGCGGGGGGAAATTACGGCGGAGACTCCGGTGCCACGGTGAATTTTTTTGGGGGAGGACCCTCTGGGGAAGACCCAGCCTCTCTTCTCTCTTGAAGGTCCTCTTAGACCCTCGCCACGACAGCGTAGGCACGGGGACCTCTGCTTCTGCAAAAGCTGCTCCCGCTGCTGTGACGTGCACAGTGGGGACGCGTTCTACCTGGTGCTACCTGTAAGAAATGCCACAGCACTTTCTGATGTACCCCACGTCTGCCCAAAAACCACCCAATCTCTCTCCGTCCATCTTTCCGGACGTGTTTTTAGGCTGATCTGTGCAGGCTGGCCCCAAGGCACCTGCACACAGGCAGCAGCAGGGCAGCAAAGCCCCTGTGCTCACCAGACCCCAGAAACAAGGCCAAGCCAGGCAAAGGGCGGGTGTTTCCCCATCACTAAGCGCAAAGAGAACCGCCCTGCACTTCGTTGAGGCCCCCTGAGCCGTGCCCCTTCATCCCAGCACCTCAAGCCTTGTCCAGAGTTCAGAGAAGAGCTGAATCTCCAAGGGTAAGAGGGTGTTTTTGCCAGATTAAGAAACATTGCACATGGGGAAGCACTGGAGGGAGGAGAAACAGACCCTGAACTGCCCATTGCTCATAATTTAATCAGAGGCAGAGACTCGGATCCACACGTAAAGCTTCCTGTGAAGATCTCTTCCTGAGCAGCAAGCTTTATGCAAGCTGAAGTTGCCTCGCCTTTTCTTCTCCATGTGCTTTTGTGCCCACTCAGCTGTAGCTGCGTTTTTCTCCCGCTGCCCTGATAAGCCTGCCAGGAAGCTCACAGCACGAGGACACTGTCACACACCACACTGACACTTCATGCACTTGGTATCTTCAGCGGTAAACGTCAGGAAGGAGCAGTTTCTTGGATCCGGTGTCACTCACTACTCGGGAACGCCAAAGCTCTCGGCTTCGAAATTCCACGGTAACACTCGAATCTGCTGCAATAAGTTATTTTCACTAGGGGAGGAGCACATGCAAGTCAGACACACGGGACAGTACTAGCCATAGGTCACAGACGCTTAACACTGCTGGAGCAGAGGGATCTCTAATCGTCAAACTTCCCTTCGCGGATGGTATCGAAGGAGAAGGGGAGGAACTTGAACCCAGTGCCAGTGTAGAACTTGTTCTGGAACTCAATCCTGCAAGAGAACAGAGCGATCGCTCGTTAGACAGGCGGGTCTCTCACGAGAGCTGGAGATTAGCAAGAACTCCATTCAAAAGCAGCTGCTTATTGACCACAAAAGCAAGCTTTTGAGGAGGAAGAAGTCGGATTATGACGCAGCACATCGACTGGCACGAAACCCGGTTTGACGTTTCTGGAACGGAGCAGAGGAAAACTGGCAAGGTACTGATCCCAGCGCCACAGGCAAGAAGAAGGGCAACAAAAATAAGAACTCCTGAACCGTGGTATCGTTTGGAAGCACCTAGAAGCACCCAGCATCTCCTATAGGATCACGTTACCTGTAAGATCGCGTTAATAAAGTTCATTTTCACCACAACAAAGCTCAATCGCACGGTGCTGCGCTCGGACTTCCTCCATCAGTTGCTTCTGTTTATTTACTGAAGCATATCTGGTTTTTGCCCACATGACTCCTTCTCCCGAGCTGGAGCTGTGCCTGTTGTCTGAAGCTGAACATTAACTTAGCCTTGTTTGCCTGCTTCCCCTAATAAACTCAGTTTAAAAAAAGAATTATTCTCGAGAACTGTCCAATGGTCAGCAACAGCTAAATAGGGAGAGAAAAAAAAATAATCCCGTGATTCACAATAAAAACAAGCACAGTGTTTCAGGAGCCCCATGAGCAACACTTTCCATTGCGTGGCCCACTAAAAAACCAAAGTCTCTGCAGGAATCGGGCGGCAGCAAATCGCACAGCTATTCTAGCACAATTCAGAATAAACAGGGAAAAATCTCACTGTTTTTTCTTCAAGTTGGAGAATCGCGGCCAAGTCCAGAGCTGAGGGTATTTCAGCTGGCAAAAAGCGGTTTCTCAACAGAGCTCAGGAGCGAAACTCAGAAAGAGAGCTTTGTGCTAACGTGTTCTGCTGCCTGTTTGTGCCGATAAGCGGAGAGTTCCCTGCAGAGGAATCCCTAGGATGAACAGGATTTTCCGTGTGGGAGGAAGGGCTCCTTGCCAACGTGCTCCAGTTTTTCAGGAACCCTGATAATCTCCTGTGACTAAGTGACTGTTCTGTAAGCAAAGGGAAATAAGAGGCAGACGGTTGGGTATCTGACTCACACAGAACCCACCGTAAATGAAGTTTTAACCCCGATGATTAACTGTTCCAGCTGGCCCTGCCATCCAAAAGCTCCTTTTGGACAGACTCGGTTACAACTGGCCACAACTGGATGCCCGAAGCGCAAGGAGAGGCTGTTGTAAGGACAGAAAACCAGTGAAAAAGTTTAACCAGATTCCACAGCTTAAACCGTGTGTTTGTCCCGCAATTGTCCGCAGAGTAATGCCCAGAACCCAAGGCCCTTCTCTGACATTAGAAATTGCTGTTCCCAGGGTCGGTCACTCTGCTGCACGCTAGCTTTATTGCTAAACTTTGTGCCTCTCGGTGATCAAGTTCTGCAGAAGAATTTACTAGACAGCAGTGCAAAGTAAATAAACAGAGCAGAAAAGGCTTCCTGGTGGTTTGCATTCAAGAAAACCCTCTCTTCAGCTTTTTTTTTGGGTAGCAATAGTTAAGCGTTTGCCGGCCTGAAGTTGCGTGGATTTTCCAACCTGCTGGTCGCGGAATGACCAAACCGCTTGGAAAAACCAGGCAGCTCCCCGTCCCACCGGGAAGCAACTGCAGAGACATCTGTTGAACAGGAAACCTGCCTTGCAGTTAGCTCAAGTGCAAATTCCTGCTTGGCATTTCTCTCCTTAAAGGAGCGCGTCGATGCCTGAGCTGGCAGCGACTCCGAGGGTAGCCCACAGCGCACCTTGCGGGTGCGAAGCGAGCAGGGTGTTTGTGCAGAGGCTGCTGTAGCCTCTTTTTCCCCTCTCTTTCCCCAAAAGGACAGCAGCTTCACGTGCTGTGGATCGTTCCATCCGACACTTAGAGCAGATGGCCTTTGAGAGCAGTACCGCGCTGGGATGGTCACACTAAAGACGTACCCTGGCTTCTGACCTTTACGAAGGAAAATAAATACATTTCTGGCAAGTGGGTGGGGAGCTGGGCTTTACTCCCACGTCCGCTGGCTGGCTTGCGAGTGGGATGCAGCTCCAGCACGCCCACGCCTCTCAGAAAGCAGCACTCCCCCTCGGTGGTTGCAGGCCAGGAGCAATGCCAGGGCAGGGCAGGGCCTGCCTCTCTTCTCGGTTTACAGCTGAGAACAGCCGTCTGCAAGGCACCGCGGGACTGCGGCTCTTCGTTTACTCCACACGGCTGTCCGAGGCCGACCACGCTTGCGTTTGAAGCCTGTTTTGGTGGCACCGCGCAGCCCCACGGCCTTTGGGACAAAACGGGCTCTGTGTGAGCTTCCCACCTGCAGGCACCTGACGTCGTGTGAGCAGGAGGAATCATTCGGATCTGTTCCGCCGCCTCCAAGGGACTCAGCTCATCCTTGGGATACCTACGAACCTGTGGCAAACAGCTCAGGCAACGCGTGGCGAAGAAAAAAATCACGTTTGTATCTGTCTCAAGTACATGGTGAAGTGCACACGCCCCCCAGGGAAGCTGCTCATGCACTCAGGAAGGAGAAACCAGACTCAAACCTTCAGCACCAGCAGACAGCCAAACCTACACTCGCACGTGACTGGGAACCGCTCTCTCCACGCCGACGGACGTGGACTGAGGTGTGGGAGCTGAGACGTGCCGGGGTGACTAGAGCCAAGCCTGGACAATGGTTTGGCCGCGGCATTGGCAAGGGTAAAAACTCCCAGCCCTGGAACTGAGCCTCTGCATCACAGCGATCTTTTATCACTTACCTGTCTCCTGCAGAGCAGCACGAACCCCGCTCTTTGCTGCTCTGAATTAACCTGATTTGCTTTGCATTACGTCTGCTGCTATCCATTTTTTTCCAGCAATGGCCTGCTCTTGGCATGTATTTTAAGGAAAAGAGCTTCCAGATCTAAACCAAGCCTAAAACTCTGCTTTAAGCAGGCCGTCAGCTCCACCAAAACAACATTTCTGCATCAACTGATGATGCTGTGACCCGGCTTTGCATCCAGATACAATAGCCTCTTTTTGGGCAAAGTCTGTGTTTGCTTTCATCAGAACTGCTGACCAGCTTATAAAAAAGTGAGGTACGATAACAAACAGCGACGGCAAGCTACGTTACCGAAAAGCAAATACATTTCACATTTCAGAACCGGGATGTTACAATGCAAGGAATTAACCACACAACACGGGGTACAGCTCGGACAGCTGCTGAGTTCCAGCAGACTTCTGATAAAGGAGGCTGCGATCTTGGCAGCACTTTGAGTGCTTTCCTCCACCTCAAAATGCCTCAGAAAAACCCAGCCTGCAGAAAAAATGCTCGCTTTCTGAAAAAGCACGCAGCAAATCCTCCTCACTTGGGAGCGACAGGCAGAGCTCGGGGAAGAATCTGTTCTTCCCACTGGGTGACTCCTCCTTTCCAGGAAGGCAGAACCACCCACACCTTCAGAATTCCAGATAGGTGACTCTTCTCCCAGAGCCACAAAATATGATCTGCTCTTCCCAGGACAGCTGCATTTGATCCTCCACCCCCCCGCCCTCTGAAAAGGAAACACCTACCACTGGAAACATACTGATTCCACGTTCAGAAGCAAAAAGGAATGTTAACAGTGTGTTGTTTTGAACAACTGCAGGTGCTTTCCTTTCCATTGTGATAAAGAAAACCCAACAAACCCCAAATAATTCCAGCACGTCACCTGGGGTGTGGAATTGCTGCTTTTCAGTCCCTGAGCTTGAGAAGATTTCTCGTAAAACTTTTATTTCCATTCTCATACAAGTTTGAAACACACGTTCAGGGGAAGTATCACAATCCAGAACCTCAGTCCTGCAGTTCTCCAGCAGGTGCCTGGCCTTGCTCTGCATGGCACCTGTGATCCACGTGCCTGCTGCTATTGCTCAGCTGGATTTTTCCTCTTTGCTTGCCGATTCAGTGACACGCACCTTCCCTTTAAACATTTCTAGACCATATTTTAGTCCTACTTGAGAAATAGCTTGGTAATGTGAAAAGCCACCTCTTTGCTGAGCTGTAAACTCCAGTTCACCCTCGTTTCAGGTGCTCTGTCAGCAGGATCCCTAAGTGTGGTCTGTGATTATCAGCACACGATAAGTACCTGCAGAAAAACACGCCTTCTTAACCAGAGTAAAAGAGAAGAGGCCTTCAGAACCACTCAAGTGCTGTTATTCGGAAGCATGCCACAAAGCACTGCAGTCCAGACAAGTGAGATTCTGAAAATCTGCTAATTCACGAGCCACTGAAGATCAGGAACGCCACACGCAGCGTTCGGGTGCTGGCTGCTCTGTGCTGCTGGCACTGGCATCGAGCAGGGTGTGCAGGGCTCTCTTCACACCGATGCAACCGTGCAGTACAGTGACAGCAGCGTGAGGATGAGGAAACACCAGCCAGTCAACAAGAAGATCTCAAGTGACTGGTATGATGATTTCTAGGCTGGATGCCAGGAAAAAAAAAAAAAGCAGCACCATCCAGCAGCCATTTGCAGGAGCAGCCCCCCCACGAGAGGCTCCCTCAGCACAAGATGGAGACAGCTCCGAACTCCTGGGCGAATCTCGACTCGCTCGAGGTACAGAGCCCAGGCACACCGCGATGTTTCAGCGTGCACTGAAGCACACTTGTCAACGGAGAGCACAAGAAGACAAAGTTTTCATTCCCCAGGAGATGGGGAAGAGTGCAAAGAGACTTCTGCTTGTTTGTTTCTAAAAGGCACTGGCTTCCTTTTCCACTTAAGAGACTATTTTTAAGAAGTGCTCAGAACAGCCTTTTTCTCCCGCTGAAGCCAAACAGAATTCTCCTTGTGAACTTCACGCGACTTCACTTTCAACCTAGCAGGAGAGAAATGACCAGAAGAGGTGGCAGCAACCAGAACTCTCCAGAGAAGAAGCACAGACTCACTCTTCCACGCTTTAGCCTGAAGAGAACCCCAGCAGGGAGCACAACCCATTCCCATGCTGCTCTTTTGATTCCACCGGCACACCAAACGGGGAATCCGGAGTGGAACAATAGGTGCTCTTAAATACGGACCAGAGAAAGCTCTTGAACACTTTCCATATTGGGTGCAGAGAAAGTGATGAGCACTTCAGTAATTCCTTCTGGTCCTGCATAAACAGGAACTTAATCATGTGAAAGAGACTAAGGAAGCATCAGTAAACAGGCAACAGCAGGAAGAAAAATTCCTCTTACTCCACAGCACCCCAGAAGGCAGACAGACAAAGCCGCCCTGTGTTCTATGTGAGGTCTTACGAAGAGGAGCAAAGTCACATGCAGCACGCCGAGCTACAGCTACAGTATCACGTGCACACAATAGTTCACGGCCGAGAGATTTGAAAAACAACTTATAGAGCTCAATGGGAGCTGATCTTTGAGCTTGTAGTCCTAGATTTTGCTTCCCTGTAAGTCAGCAAAATACCCTAAAGAAAAGCCTATTTAGAACAGATGACCACGTGAAAAAAAATCTGTTATTCGCAGTGATACGTGCGGGGTAGCATCCCTTTGCAGGTAACTGCAGCCCAGATGCACCGATCTGTTATTTTCCTGCCTGTCACTTTACACCTCCTATTCAAACAGTCCAATGGCACTAAGTTTTCCTCGTAGAACAGACCAGATGTGAAGGGAACTGCAATCAGCAGCTATCGCAGCACGTCAAGGAAAACAAACATTGGGACCAAGCAACAGAGCAAAGGACAGAACAAAGAAATCCCACCGAAAGCCAAAAGCACACTCATCCATCGAGCACAACCTTCCGATCCCATTGTTCACAAAGCTTCACTCTGATTTATTTTTAACTGCAGATCAGTTATTCCCCATCATTTCTAAGTTCATGCATACAATCAGGAAAGAAGTGCATTACCAGAAACGAGAGGGAAAATCTCTGGTCCTGTTAAAGGCTTTCTACTGCCAGAGCACATCTGCTCTGGGGCATTCAGGTGTTTAGATAAGATCCGTGGTACTCTAGCACTTCTGAACATTACTGATCTCGACTCAGTCTTATCCACTACCCCCATTTTATAGCCTTTTACTGTGTAACAGCCAATTCAGTCTTCTGGAAGATGGCTGGGACCACGGAGTCCAGGTGACATCCATTTCCTTACCACAAAGAGCTCTACGGTTTCTGAACATTCCTGTAACTCACCAGTGCAAACGAAGAGCATGGAGAAAAGCAGACAGGCCCTCCATGACCAGGAGAATTGCTACCGTCATGGCAGCAAAAGCAGCAAATATGAAGAAGAGGCCAAAGCTTCCACCCAGACTCCTCACGCTGAGGCCAACGTGGATCACCATGGTCCAGAGCACCTCCGAGAGCTCTGCCAGGAGAAGGGAGAGGAGAGGACTTTCAGAGCGTTCAGCGAGGTTACAGTTCATTTACATAGCAAAAATTGAAGTCAAGCAAATTCCCATCATGACAAGGTGGGAAAATTCAGAGGAACAGCAGCTTTTGCAGGCAAGTAAACCAGGATGTTGCCCCCACCTGTTGGGAGCAGTGCAGGGCAGACTACCTGCACAGCTGATTTTTGCTTTATTCGGGGTTTTAATTCGCATCCATCCCTGACAACTTCTAGCAGAGTGCTACGCAAGCAGATATTGGTGTTTAGACTTCATCACTACCAGCTAACGCGCACACGGCTCTGTCCTAAATCAGCAGCATTTGACACTGCTGGAGAGAGCTCTGGGGAAGCTGCTTGCATTCCTGTCTTTGGTCCAGGTTGATTGTGACGCTGATCCAAATTTCTGCTCCGGAAAGAGTACTCACGTGCATGGGCTAAGCTGAGAGCCCAGAGCCTCAGGTAGGACGCGGTGTTTGAGATGCACCCCAAGCAATACTCAATGGTGTGGATTGCCTGGTACACCACCGTGTCGGCAAAGTCGAACTGCAAAGGGAACACAGAAAATTACCAAAGCTGCAAGACTTGCAAGCAGGAAACAGCGGCTGGCCGGGGAAACCGAGCACACTACCTGGTGCTGTTACCACGGACAGCGTGGTTGAAGTTAGACACTGATACTGTCTTCTCCTGGTTTAGCAGGTCAGTTTTACAAATTAAAAATGAATTCTCTTGTCTGAGGAGGTTTTGCAGAATAATTGTTAACTGCTTGAATATTACTGGCTTTCATGCTCTATCATATGAAAGCAAGACACTAAATTCAGCCATGGGCTTTGCCAGGAAAAGACCGTTCAGCAACAAGATGGTATTCATATGAATTCACCGGTAAACTGCACGGACTTCTATAAAAAAAAGGAGACAGCATTCCAAGTCGATACTGCGCATGTATGTACCCTTGCTACAGGATCAACAAAAGCATTTCAGAAGATGGGAACTTTCCCTCTTTGAAAGCAAAAAGAATGCACAAAACAGTCTAGAAGAAGTCACGTGTGCACAATTCATTGGCAAAGCCTTTTTTTAAAATAATAAATAAAGAACTCAAGAAAATCTGCCATAAAGGACAGTTTCTTACTGTGCAGCTTGGGAAAGCATTCCCTACGTTCTGGATTTAATCCATGCTTCAGAAAGTGCTCATATTTAAGTCAACGTGATACTTTAAAGACATCGAGTGACTCGTGTTCTAGGCATGCAGAGCAAGCTATTTATATTCTTATTTCTCCCTTGGTACATCCAGAGCAATAAATATTTCAAACAACGAAGTTAAATGAGCTGTCAAAAGCCTGATTTCTTCTCCACAGAACGCGGACTGCAAAGTTCTTTAATAAACGCTGCCCTAGCAAACAGTACCACCTCCCAGCACAGATGGCACGTCAGCGTGCAATACATGGAATGTGACAAATATTTAAACAATGACAATTTACAGCCACATGCAACTGCCGGAGTGACCGCTACGGAGAGAGTCACCACTATGCTAAGGAGCAGAAGAATCAGCAGGATTGCTTTGGCAGGGTATTGGCAGTTTTACACATTTTTCACAGGATTACTGATATACAGAATTAACAGTACACCGGCGTGCTGATCCCCTCCACCCCACCAATTCCACACGGGCCCAGACGTAATAGGACCGCTTTCCACATAACAGAACCACTTTTAGCATAATTTGTGACCTCGTTGTTGCAAAGCTACCCTAATTTCATGGCATTTATACTTTTTTTTTGTAAAAAAAAAAAAAATTGGTTACCTGATAGCCGGAAACCTACAATCAACTCAGCATGAGAGTTCCAAAAAACCACTTCGTTAATACTCATTCTTGTTACAAGTGTTTATGAATGAGCAGTTTCTTACCACAGCCTCTCTTCTACAGAGATACTGGCTGGGTAAGTTGTTGAGCGGTATGAAACCGGACTGCTTTTGCTGTATTTACTCACTGGCAACAACTGGTAGCATCCTTAAAGTCAGTTTGGGAAAAAACATCTCAAGGTGGTGTTTGTTGCAGTGCAGAATTACCAATGACAACAGAAAGCAAATGAGACTTAAAGTTCAGAAGCAAAATCTTTTCCATTTCAGACCTCTGGCTTAGCGGCTTTTCGGGTAAACTAAGAGAAGATCTGCAGACATAAGACACAAGCTAAATAGATGATGTAATTAAAGGTCTGTTAATGGGTATGACATTGTATGAAGAATTAAAAATGGCCTGTGATATGTAAACAGCTAGGTCTTTCGGAAGATAAGGTGCCATGACATAACATGTTTAACTCGGTGTGTGGTTTACGCCAATGGGAAACATTCCAGATACACATGAATGCAAAGCTGGCTGTAGTCTTACCACCTCATCCTCTGTAGGCTTGAAAACACAAGTTTGCATTTAGTGAGGTGTCTCAATCACATTAATCACGAGCACATTCAATAATTCCCTCCTAAACATGACACAGTAAAGCAGTTACACACTACATGCACTAGGGAAGCAAGGTAATGCTGGAGAACTGTTAAGACGAATGAAAAAACTCCCCAATTAAGAGACTGTCTCCTTTTTCTCCTCTCTCAGAAGTAAGGCAAAGCAGCTGAAGAAACCCCCAACAGTCAGAATGAACATGAACTGAGATCTCACTACTGCAGAAACACAGCCCTTGGACTCCGGCTAACTGGAGAAGCAAGCAGCACAAACGCACTGCGCTTCAGCCAGAGAGGAGCTGAATACGCCATCTGGGAGTACTCTGCAGCTCTCACTGTGTAGCCTCTAAGATGATGGTTCCTTGTGAGGAGCACAAACAAAGCCACTTTTCCCTTTATCTGCAAATTATGCTGCCTTTTTTTTTTTCCCCCCCAGAACTCCTGGGAATGACCAAAAGATGGTCTGCGGTACTTTACTGCTATGAAAATGCTTCACTGAAGAGGCTGCTATTTAAACAGCTTGGAAATCAGTAAATATCGTCCAAAAAAAAAAAAAAAACTAGCACATTCTGCTACCAGGTGCATTGGCCTCAGACAGAGGCTGGCCAGGTGCTTACCTCTTCCCCCTCCTCAGAATGGGTTGACAGCTGGTCATGTTGAATGATCTCAGCATCCTCCTCGGTTGGTCCATTGCCCACCCGGATCCCGCCAAAGTTGTGTGTCCCCTAATACATGCAGAAAAAGAAAGAACAAAGCGTTGTTGGTGCTTTATTACAAGAGCGGGTGCTTCTCATGCCTCCAAGTGCAGCAGCAGTAGCTCACAGAAGAAGACAAGACATTAAGGCCCGGGTTAAACCAGCTGTACAATTCTGTTTCCCAGCTCGGATGGGAAAGATGCTGATTCCTGCTAGGGTTGGGGAGGGGGACAAAAAAAAAAGTCTTCCTGCATGAATGCTTGATATATTTCTCTAAAGAAATTGCAATCCTAAGTAAAAATAAATGCCACATCTCTCACAAGAATGTTTGCTGTAACTGATGTGCAACAGAGCAACGTTTTGCCCAGCAGCTGCTGAACAAGCACTCAGAAGGACTGAAGCACCACTGCTGTAAGTGAAACAAGTCACAGAGGGGCAACTCCGAGCAGAACCGACCCAAATCTGTGCGCACACACGCCCGCTCCCCACCAGTGCCAGGCACACTGACACACGTGGGAAATCAGACGTTCCCTTACTTGGGAATTCGGTGTTGTGCAAGCAGTTCCTTTTATAGACATCGGTTCTGACACTCAGCGTCTGACGCTCGTAAATCTGCGCCCTGAATAGGGAAGAATAATCCACAAAGCAAGTTGAAGCTTTCCTCTGGTAGAATCACTCGATGACTGCACTCGCTGCACAGTTACGGCAGGCTTCCTCCTCCATGCTGTCTCACCACCACCAAGAAAGGCCGCAGAGAACTGCTCAACATCTGATAGTGGCCTCGAGCAGAGCTTTTATGCACTGTAACGGCACATCAGACAACGAAGGCCTAACTTGCAGATCACTATTGTGGGATTTCTGTTCAGCGAGCAGCTACGTGCACTGTACAGAAGGATTTCTATTTCCTTCCAGGTGTTCCAAAGACACAAAGTGCTCGTGTTTGATCCGAGGGACTATAAATGAAGACCTCTGAGCCTGACCCACCTAAAGAGGTGGGCTGAAATGCCACAGATGGAAATAAAAGCCCTGCGTTCAGCTTTAGGACTGTACCAGGGTCATTTGTAACACGGAATGTAAGCAGGCTAACTAGCAACGTTCATGCTTATAAGTTCAGGGATGACAACACAAAGCGAGGAGGATTAAGATTCTGTTGCTTGCACAGCTCATCGCTCCGGTGTACGAGCGGAACAGCCTCTCAATGTTCTTTCAACCAGTTTGTTCTTAGAAGCCTGTTTTTACTTTAAGCCAAGTTATAAATTTGCTATAACTACCAGACATGAATTAAAGGTTTTGTCAAGTTGTTTCTAAAAACAGATTAGGTAGCTGGTTTTGCTTTGAAAATAGAAATAAGATGAAAAAAGTTAGAATACGTAAGACAACGCTTTGAGTTTTCAGCATCTTTGAAACACTAAGTTACTGGTGAATAGCATCAGCACTCCATTTCTACACTCCTAGCCTGGGAGAATTTGTACTTTTGCAGCTTTTTCCTCTCACCCAACTTGCATCTGTCCTCTGTAGAGTCCAAACTAAACACAGCTCCAAACGCTCCAACCATTTATTTTATACTCCAGCCACACCTCACACAGAGATCTCACTCGCAGCTTCTTTTACTGGGAGGCACTCGGTACGTTGGATGGATTATGCACAAAAATCCATTGTTATTTCTGATGTTTCTGTGAGACTACTGAAAGCTTCATGATAGAAACACAGGCCAACAGCTAAGAAGTTATCCTCAAAGCACCTTTAGCACGTAAAGCACTCAATTTGTTTCACTGTTTGTGAGATTTAAGCTTCCTAGTTGGACAGGTAGCATTCATAACTCAAACCAGTTTGAAATATGCAGTACAGAGGAAGAGATAAAAGTTCTAGGAGCTGCTGCGATCTTTGTTCCACCAGAAAGCTTTCACATGGAAGGGCTGGCTAATGGTTTGGACACAAATAAGGAGAAACAACTGCTTATTTGTGCATAACCATTTTATGGTAGGTTTTCAGTTCAAGCGTCTACAAGGGCGCAGATGTTAGAAATCCAGTAAGTACTGGTATGAGCTTGCTGGGAGGCCGTCACATAAACATGATGTTTGGGAACACACAATGCAAACAAAAACGCTTCGCTGAGAAGAATCCTCAACTAGCTTAAACAAATATGCAAGAAAAGGAAAAAAGGGGAACTTAACCTGGGGGGATGTGGTAGCAAGGTATTCTTGTGCTGCTCTGCAGGTTTTGATTTCAGCAACACTCCTGCAAAGTGTCTCTGCATTCTGTGCACATGGAACTATTGTCCACCAGCCTGGTAGTCCTTCCAGAATGTATCAGTTATGCTGAACTCTGCTCTTTCCAAGACAAAGTGTCCAAGACAAAGTGTCTTTCACCCTAAAGGTGCAGTTGTCATTCACTTATGAAATTCAGATACATTCCATGCTCTCTTGAGAATTAGATAGAAATCCATCACGTGATTTTTTTAAATCCACTCACTGTTGCAGCCGCTGCTGCCTCTAGTGCCTGCTCGTTCGGGACTGTGCTGACTTGGGCCTCCACGGGCTGCCCTTCCTGATAGTGAATGGAAGAAAAGAAAGGGAGGAGGAAGAAAACAAAAAGAGAAAGGGAGACGAATGGAGGGGACATGGGAGGATGAAAGATGGTCAGAGAAGGGAGAGGGAGTGTCTTTAACTGAACTGATCTTTGACTCACTTAACATCCTAAAAGCTGTCTGCCATTCATGCAGGGAAAATTTTCAAGTATCCCCAGTGCACATGTGCCAGGTCCCTGCATTTTATATAAAGATACTTTACAGCACAGTTGGAAACCTACAGAGTACCCCAGGAGATAACCTCTCATGTACAAGTGAAAAAAACAGACTTCTGCAATCGTTACTTTTAACCATCCAAACTGCTTTAAGAAACATGGCCATTAAGTTTGTCAGCCACGAAGCTCGCTTTGCTTTTAAACTGTCATCCTAGCAGAAGCACAGAAATGCCTCCAGCAACCAATAAAACTGTTCCCAAACCAGCTGACAGTGCTCAAAGCGGTTACGTTGCTTTTATCATTACCAACAGGTAGGGTTTTGAAAAGTTGACCTGATGCTGGATGCAGCTCTGCTGAGCAGGCAGGCAATACTTGGTCTGCAGTAAAACCCACCTGCCTCTCTGACTAGGAGAATGCAAAGAGGCTTTACATGTCACAGGGCAGCGTGAACTCATGTATCCAGGAGGAGAACAAAGCTTTTCAACCGTAGTAAGTTTTCATATTGAAAATATACCAGGTAGTCACCCACCAAGTGCTTTCTCCTTAAATACTGATGACGAAGGACCAGAGGTTTAGCTACCAGCATCCACGGCACGCACAGTAACGCCACCACCACCAGGAAACACTGGAGCCCTTGCTGTAAGAGAAACAAGTCTCAGATGATTTAGTGGCAGTCCACGCTCAAAAAACCAAACCCTTTCAAGAGGTCTTGCGCAACACTGAGTGACTGAATTCCCAGAGCATGTGGATGCTTCACACACTCTCTCTCCCCCCCAGGAACAGCAACATAAGCTGTGCTTGAGAGCTGACTGCAACTTGCCTGACTGTACACATGCCGTGTACACCGATCGTGGTTTAGATTAGGGAAAAAGACAAAGGATTCCGCAGGGAATGACAACTTGGCAGATACCTGAGAGTGCTGTGGGGAAATCGCACTAGCACCTTAGCTAAGCTTCAAGGCACCGCACTGCAGATGCGGGGCAATATTCCTAGTGACTTTTCACTATTAATCTGGATCCAAATATGCTGGGGGCACAGCTGACTTCTGTTTAGTATGATGTAAGTTCTCTGCAAAGGAATTATTCCTCCCTTCTTCAACATTACATGGTGTCAGGCTTTGGAAATGATGGCACGTTTCTCCTCAGAGAAAAACTGTTTAATGCCTGATTTTACAATTATTATAAGGTTATATTAGAAAGATTAATATCATGAATCATCTGTGATCTTACTATTCTAGCAAGAGCACGCACCTGCCCTTTGTAAAGCATCTTGTTACTGGTATCACCATAGGAGAACAGAAACATGTTGATAAAGTGTATTAAAAGGCTTGGTGCATCCTTTGACGTGTGAGCATCGTAGGCTGTCCATTTGTAGAAAATGAGAATAACAAGGTACCCAAACAGTGAGGACATGAAAATAATTTCTGGAATAAATCCAAGGTAAATGTTCAGTGGCTTCTTAAAATATCTACAGGAAAAAAAAAGGAGAGTTTGAAATTTATATTTAGTTAGCATTAGGCATGTGTAGGGCAAAAACTTTTTAAGAGTAGGGGAGAAGCACCTCTGGAAGAAAACTGCAGAGGCTACACATTTCTATAACGTTAGGACTTAACACAGTTAACTACTTAACATTAATGGTTATATGTACACAGAAATAGCTGCATTATGCCTTTCAGTTAAAGTCTACTAGACTCCTGCATTTTAAAACAGATACATTATACCCAGAGAAGTTTTCCTCCCTCCCCCATCAGGAAAGCAGAACAGAGCACTTACATGTGGTTGAGAAGACTCAACGTGACACCAAAGAGCATGTGGATAATGCCAAGAATCACAGACATTTTCATCTTAAATGAATTGAGGAAGGCCAGCTTATTGGTGGCGATATTCCAGATCTGTGAAAAAACACCCCTAAGTCAGCCAAGCACCAGGTTAAAGGAAAACAGAGAAGAATGAAAGTGTTCTCTTTAAGCTAAACAGTATTAACCATCCAGAAAGTATCAGGCTCCAAGGGCAGGG
Source organism: Oxyura jamaicensis (assembly GCF_011077185.1). Taxonomy (NCBI): domain Eukaryota; kingdom Metazoa; phylum Chordata; class Aves; order Anseriformes; family Anatidae; genus Oxyura; species Oxyura jamaicensis. The sequence goes on from NC_048919.1 coordinate 3,918,965, forward strand.
TTCTCTGTTTGTTTTCTAACACAGATGTGTTTGTCATGCAGATACCTATTCAGGAAACAATCAGACAAGCTTTCTGATAAGAGCACTTAAAGCAACTGATCCCACCATCAGAGCAGGAATCCAGCCTTGCTTAATTTTATGGTAGGCAAAAGTTGCAGGCAAAGAGCACAGAGGCTGTTACCTTGACAGAAAAAGAAATGTTTATCCATTTCAATCAACAATTACACATAGAAGTTCTGATTTTCTGCACTTCCTCTTTGATGTGGAACTCACAAATTTTTTTGTCAAATATTCTAAGCACAAGGAGCAGCATTATTGATATAGGCAGCTACAAAGTATCAGGATCACTCACAAACGTACATTTCCAGGACTGATTAGAAAGACAGATAACTAACGTTTTCCGAAGTGGAAAAAAGAAAAAGTAACTTCATAAAATGATTTGTGTGTCTCATGCCAGATTTGATTAAAAGCTGTAGGTTAGAAAGGATGAGGAAGAAGCCTTTTGTGGCCCCAAGTCTTTCTATCCTCCATTTAGCGCCTCTTAGGAACATTTTCATCATTCGGGACTGTTTCCAACACTGACAAAGACTTTCATAGTGAACTGGACAGACACTTTTCTGTTTACACAAGACGTTCATAAAGGACAGCATAGGAAGGAAGGGCTCTTACCGGGTCAATGCCAAAGGGATACGGTCCACCAAACACCCCTGGAATAGCAGGGTTCAGCTGAAGCAGAGGAGTAGTCTCCAGCAGAGCATCTCTGTTGGGGTATAAGTAGATCATATAAACATTAGCACTAGCAATGCTGGCCTGCTTTTAAAAGTAATAGCATTCTTCCCTTGTGAGAGCAAGGAATATCCCAAATTGAGAGAACTTTAAGGTTCCCACGTGGCCCTAGAGATTTGCCAGATGAGTAACAAATCTGTCTCCTGACCTGTTATTCTGTGCCACAAGGAAAAAAGATTCAGGGGACAGGAATCTTGCCTGAATCTCATGAATCTATGAGAAGAACGGTGTTAAAATGCTTCCGTATTAATTTTCTGAAAACAAGCTGGTTTGAAACTTGATGGGTATCACATTTACACCCTCTCTTCCAATTCTACCCGAGCCTGAGTTCAGAAGTTTTTGCTTTACTGGCATGTGAGGATGATGGATGAGGTCACCTACTCGTCACTCTCACTTGTTAGTTATGTAATTACCAACTGTTTACTCACGACCAATTGCCTTTTGAGAACATTGGCCGAACGCTCCATGATGAACCGAACATATTAAGAGACTTGGAGAAGCAGTCATTATAGATGAGGCCCGTGTAAGTGGAGAATAGTCCCATCAGTAGAATGATGTATCGACCGCTAAAAACAGTGTTGAACATCTGATATTAAAAAAAAAAAGAGAGAAAAAATCCATGAGAACAAAGGAATTCTCTCATACAGACAAAACAGTAAAATCAGTCAGTTGCAGAACAAGCAACGCTGGCCATATGGACTAAAAACACAGTCTTCATTCCCATGTGGCGAGGATTAAGGGTGCAAGAGGTAACACTGCGAGAAGAGAAACCAAGCACGGGGTAAGTTGGCGTGACTGCGTTTGAAGAATCTGGAATTAGCTGAAGAGGATAAGTTGCACTCCACGCAGTGATGCAACCCCCCAGCTGGCAGCATTACTTTGGAACTGAGCAGAGCTGACCCTGGTCCAGCTTTCTCCACGCTCTGTCAATGCACCTTAACTCTGATCTGCCTCCTGTCAGCCTAAGCCTAGATCAGCAAAAGGAAGAATCGTGGAGATACACGTGTATGTGCACACACACACACACCGGGAATTTTCCAGTGACTGGATCCCTTTATAATCCAGCCAGGTTTTGGGGCGATCCATTTACAACTGCTTAGCTGTCCAACTGCACTTGGTAAACCATTTCCTTTAAACATCTGAAAGGAATCATTTCCTACAATCATCTGAAAGGAAAATCCCAGGGTCTGACTACAGAATGATGCTACTCAGTCTGTGGTCTACAGGCTTGTCAGTCTGCTCGCGAGCTTCATGAATTCCAAATGCAAGGAGTAACAGGCATTTTCAATTGAAGAGGGGGAAGATGCAAGTAAATCAAGTTGCAACTCTCTGCTTTAGATGCCAAGCCGAGCATGCCATGTCTCTTTACCTCATTGTCACTTTTCTGTGACAGAATACGACTTTCCCTAAACACCATCCAGACAGCAATCAGAGTCATCAGGATTCCATGGCCAAAATCTCCAAACATCACAGCAAACAGAAATGGGAAGGTAATGATTGTGTATGGTGCTGTAGGAGAAAAAAATGACACTCCTAGTGCGCTGTATTTGAGTAAGCCCAGACTTACTACAGTACAATTTACATGCAATACAATTCCCCAGGTTGTTCCCTGCTTCTGACCGGAGTTAAGTTCACTAATAGAAATTTTCATGCAGGACAGTCAACACTGAGAAACACGACGACTAAAAGAAGTTACATTTATAAGTATGGATTTACCTGGATTTATTTCCCGATAAGTTCCAATGCCATAAGCATCAACAATGTTTTGAAAGCCACAAGTAAACTTGTTAGTTTTGTTGTATGTTGGTGGGGTCTGATTAGTTTGCATCCTATTTAAAATGGATGGGACAGTGGATCCACTGTGCTCCTGTTTTTAAAAAAAATAAAAAATCAGGACTAGAGAACATCCCCAGAGTAAGGGAGGACAGAGTAAAACATTACTTTCTTGTTAGTATTTGTTAAGCTGCAAGCTTGCATTTTTGTAGCCTACTTGTGTAATGAAGTGTACTGGAGCAGCTGAAGAAGGCTGCCAAGTCTCCTCTGCTCTCCACCTCATATTTCAGGAGGAGAAGCGCTTTTACTATGGAGGAGCATTTTACTTCCTTATTTTCTAAAACAGCAAATGAAGAGACACCTGACTCTTCATTATCTACCTGAGCAGCAAGCTTGCTAATGTCCTGGATAGCTCCCTTCAGGAAGCTGCACTGTATATAAACAGCAGGACTACAAAGCACAGCTAGGTTAACCAAGTGACTCCAACACAGAAAATCACCTGATCACAGCATTTTCCTGAACTTCAAGGCTTACACAACGTATTTAAGGTACACAGCATTACAGCTATAAGCCACGACTCCTGCACGTTAAATAAGCTGTCCCCTGTAAGGACTGACTCAAACAGCCCAAAGGGACGGTTTCCAGAAAAATCAATTAATCCACGCTGCGTTTGCTGACAGTTGATAGTTGGCTTGAACAGAAGCAGATAGGAGCAGCGCAGCAGATACTCACAGTGCCTCTCCTGAGAGCAAACTGGATAGAATCAAGGTCAGCAACGGGACACCAGACTTCAGCAATCAAGCACTTCTGTGTCACATCGATATTGCACAGGTTCAGGGTATGGTAGATGGCCTTCATCTTGCGTACTTTGATGAACCAGACACGGATATTTTTAGCAGCTGCCTGCAGAACCCTTTGGCGATGATCCTCTGTTTGGTTCAGCACCTTTCATAGAGAAGTGGGATAAAAATGAGGCAAGATCAGTAGCCAAAACCTGCAGCACACAAAAGTGCGGTGAAGTAGGGCTTACCCAGAGGACGGTTGCCTGAGCCCTGACCCCCATCCCGTGCACAAGACTGCCACATGCCTGCAGTATCTGCTTTAGTCTCCATATTAATATGTTCTGTTAAAAGGTTTTAGGGCTTCCTTCCAGGTATAGCCTTTGAATACTTTCCTCCTCCAACTCCAAGCCAGTGGTTACTTCAAACAATGAACTGTTCTGTGATCACAAAGAAATTTTTTCCTCCACTCAGGTTAAAAGAGCAGAGAAGAGTTCTACAAGTGTGGTGTACACTGCCTTAAGAAAACACAAAAATATTACAACAGACTTTAAAAAAAATAAACTGAAAAGGAGAAAGTATTTTCTACTAAGGGTGTTTTCCAACTGGAACAAGTCTAACTCAGGCCACGTCAGACTCCCCGTCTGGAAAGTCTGATACTCAAGGGAAAGCGAGGACACAGGGCACAGCTATCACATGCAGCTTTGAATTCTAACAGTCAAATTGCTTCTGCATTCTTTAGAATTACTAAACAGCTGCACCACACAACTTCCAGCTTGAGAGAGGTTCTGTATAAGATAAGGCGGTCAAATTAAATCATTTCTTCTTCTAGCTCCTGAACTTTTTCCTTATTTTCATCTTGGATCCCTTACATTTTTCTGCATTATGACATACTGCCTTCCTTCCTTGAGGCAAGCACCAAATTATGCAAGCGTGTTTTCAGAACTGGAAGCACTGTATCTTCTTAACATGAAGATTCTTCTCTGCTCCCTGGCATACAGCTCTAACACTGTATTTACATGTATATAATTAACTACTCAGCCCTCTGGAAAGTTCAAACCACCTCAGCACCCTAAGTGCTGAAAAACAAAACAGCAGAACAGAAAGCCTCCAAACACCTTCCTTGCACTGGTCTCAAGCTAGCCTGAGCTGAAAATACGGTCACCTAATAGGGCCCAAATGTTTCTTCTTTTAATAGGATCCACAGAGTAATTCAACTAAACAAACTCAATTAAACAAAAAACTGTTGGCCCAATTTGTTTTTACCATCTGAAGATCATCAATTCTGGTATTGACACCAGAAGCCATTTCCTTCCGCTCCTGTGGTGTTTCTGGACACGGGTAGAGGGAGGCACGGAACCTGAAATACATGCAAGTCTCCTTAGTAACGAGGATGGAAGGAAGAAACCAGTCAGGGAAATAGGTGGCTGAGACTGAACACAGAAATATAGCAAAAAAGGCACCTTTAAAGGAGTTCCTGTTCAGCAAACCTGCCAAGCAGTTTCAGTTGCTAAATCAAATGCGTGAAGAAGTTTGCTTAAGGCCGAAACAGAAGCTAAGTGTTTAGAAAAAAAAATGAAGCAAGAGAAATTCCTCTGTGCCCTGTACTGATGGCATTTCAAAGGCACTGTTGTGCAGTTGATTAGCCATCCCAGTTCAGGGTGCCGTTATCAGCCAATGCAGCTGCTGCTAGAAGCAGTCATTGTTGGTCTCCCCGTGACAATACTGCCTGCTGACATCCCAGCAGGTCTGAATTCAACATTTACTTTGCAGTTTAAGGTATTCCTCAAACAAAAGTCATTTATGTTGAGCATTATAGGCTTAGGGAGGAGCCAGTTTGACTGTTAAACATGATTCACCTCGTTACTGTAGGATTTATTTGCTGTCAAACTACAGTCATCACGAATCAAGTAGCTGAGAACTACGGACATTAAGCCACTTCAGTGTGCCCAAGTGTGTTCCTTTATGGGTCCTGTACACAGCGAGATGCCTAGCTGTAAGACTTCCAAGTAACTTGCATACCCTTCACATATCTTCTTGACTCTGTTCTTTAACTGGTCACCTTGGAAAAAGATGATGAACACAGACTTGTGCACGTAATCCCCCTAGAAAAGAAGAAAGGGTGTGTTGTAAGAGCCCAGCTGTCTGCAGAAATCTGCATTACAGCAAATTACAACAGCGCTCTACTTTCCCTTCACTCAAGTCTTTACGTACAGGGCTCACATCTGCATAGCAAGTCAAGAATGCACCTTTACACTCGGTCACAAGAAAAGCACTTTCCTTAGACACAGCATAGAACAATAACGCTGGACTCGTGTTCACTGAAGCAAAATTCTAGATTATCCTGTTACCTACTCTATGGCAAACAATAAACATGAAAATCTGAGAAAAATTGTCCTAAGAACGGAGAGGCAATGAAGTATATACATATATCATCACTAACTAAAGGCGGCCCGCCTGCAGAATCAAGCGAAAAGCTAGAGGGAATTAAAGTAAGATGGAATTTAGCAACTTTGATCCTCAGGGGAGGCCAACAGCACATTCTTTGTACAGCTGTTTTCATGTTGGTAGCGAGCTCCCCTTTCCTGCATTTGTTGATAAGTTATTGTTCTACCTTACTTAGGAAACCTTACCATAACGTTTCAAGAATAATTGCATTAGGTGTAACCTCAGTTTAAGGAAGTGTTGCACAATAAGAACAAAGCGTGTCCTTGCTGACAGATAATTCAACAGGTCAATTACCGGGGGCTGGTGGGACAAGAGAACAAGTCAGCCTTCTGAGAAAGGAGCAGTCACTGACTTTCAACACGCCTGTTTTTCGTTCCAGTGCAGCTTACATACAGCCCTTTTCACACATTAAGATCAACAGTTCCAAAAATTTGGGCGTCGTCCACTGATTTGAGCGAAGAGGGCACCGTACGTAAAACCAGGCCCAATCACAACATTTACTGTTTATTTTCGTAATAAAGCCAGCAATTCTCAAGCGGACATTTACATTTCTGGGTAACAAATTAAGAAAAAATGAAAGGTTCAAGCTCAGACTAAATGAGTTACTGGTGTCACGCTAACATCCAGAGGCGCCTCTCTTTCAAGGAGGTTTTACCGCTTGTTCAGAACTGCACGAAGGAGTTGAGTTTGCACATTTTAGCCAGAGGAGCAGCTCTGAATTTGGACTGCAACAGGGCAGAGTTGTTTTTCCTCTTTTGACAGCATCCATTACCCACCTCACTTTTTTTTTTTTTAAAAAAAAAAGGCAGAAAAATATTTGCCATGAGAGCCTCAGGCACTGCACGCAGATACCGTGAAGAGACGCAACTCAGATGTTTGCCTGCATGGAGCTCACGGAAGAATGCAGGCTGAGATCTATAAAGCAGATCCTTTTACAAATCTGAGGCTTGCTGCTGTAAATGATGGTTTCCTTTACCGTTACAGGATCCTCCAGGGGGTTTTCGATCTCTGCCTGACGCAGGAACACGTTCCCTCGGCACACTCGCCACAGCATGCGCTCAAACATGGGGATTCGCTCGCGGTTGATCACTCCAGCCACAAACCTGTGGAGGGGACAGTACGAGTGTGAGCTCTGCACCCACGAGGGTGCACAGCCCAGCACCCAAAGCACTGACACCAGCTGGAGTTTAGCATCAGATTGAGAAAGACAAAAACCTTGCTTTGAAATCAGTTCCTTACGCAAAATGAAAAATTCTCTACGTACACAGAGATAAAGCTACAACAAAAACAATGGCAATATACCAAAAGCTGAGACTTTTAACGGAAAATTGTCTACCAAAAAAAAAAAAGAGAAGAAAAATGTATTTAGACATACAGTTTCTATACCTGCTACTGTTTCTTTCAACAGGCTCACACCAAGCATTTACCAGCCAAGGCTACCACTGACTATGTTCTAGGCAGATGCTTCAGGAGACCTCACTGACTCAAATGCCTACATCCAAAGAATTACACGCGTTTGGATACAGCCTGGAAGCAGTTAGTAAAGAAGATACAGAGCTATACAGATTTTTCAGAGCATTAGGTGCTCACAGTTACTGGTTTCAACAAAGCTGAGAGAGCCCAGTGTCTGAAAAAGCAAACAGAACAGATTTATAAATAAACTAGTACATTTTTTGTGTAGAGAGAAACGTGCAAAGCACAAACGTGAACTGGAAAGTTAATGCACATGGGACGAGAATGGAGATCAACAGCTAGATTTAGACCAGCTTTGAGCTGCTTCAAGTGCCAGTTCTGCAACAATTGTGCTCAAATCACCACGGACTCCACCAGATAAACATAAGCCAGCAACCCTAATGCAAGACAGACGAAAAGCACAAACTGCCATTACCCAAGCCGTAGCGGGGCACCTCTTCCCATCTCGCTTGGCTCCAGGAGCGACGAGGATTCCTCCAACAGGTCTGGATCCGCCATCTGCTGATGATGCAATTCAGCCTGAATTCACAAATCAATTAATATCTAATGAAACTAGTTAGTGGCATGCAGGGAACGAGGAACCAGGAGATAGTTGGGGGAGACAAGAAAAAAAAAAAGAACATAAAACAGTGGAAAGAGGAACCAGAGGATAGAAAAGACAGCGAGAATCACACGAGGAGGAAAAAAACAAGAGGAAAAGTGGAATGGCTCAAAGCTCCCACATAAGAACGGTCCAAAGTTTGCTGCAACAGAACAGAGGGGCTGTGGGATATATAAGTCTGAAGAAAGGCAGAATTCCAAGAAATTTATCCGGTTTTAAATACAAGTGATGTTCCCAAGAACCACTGCTAACAGCACAAAACAGCGACACGCCTTACGCGGATCTTTCCCTAGATCGTAAATGGAGAAAAAAGTGAAAGCAGAGGCTGCTTCACTCTTGCCCTATTTGTGCATTTTCTGCATGTTAATAAAGATGCAGAAGGCATTTCTAAGAGGTGCCTGTGAAATTACAGATGTAAAATAGTCTGGTACACGGACAGAAGAGCGCTGTGCAGGTAAGCCTCCCACAGTTTAACTGACCTTACACCTTCACAGGACTGTAACCCTGCAACCCAGTTAGGTGAGACCTGCAGATCCTATACATCAGGCTTCTGCCATACTTCAAAGACAAAGCAATACTTCATTCTTGTTGGAATTAGGTGACGACGGTTTGATTAATTCCACGTCACTTTGCTACATCAGCATGGCTACAGCCAGAACAAGCAACAAAATCCCGAAGGAACGGATATGAATTCTCTTTACTGACTGTAAAAAAATCTCCCTCCAGGAAAAACGCAGTACTTGCAGCTTAAGGACACGCTTGCTGCTTAAATCCATTTATTCTGCATTTATTCTCCTATTCACTGCTTATTCTCGCCAGTCACATACGATGTATTGCTTAAGGCTGTCTGACAAGGTTACTGGATTTGTGACTAGCTAGGCATTAGAATATGAAGCAGCTTATACAGCCCTTCATCGCGACTGATTTGCAGACTGAAATTCTTGGGAATACAGCTTGTAAGCATCAGCAATTCGGGTCAGGAAGGATGCTCTAACTTGGGCACCATCTTCGTACTTCATTCACAGCCAAGCGCCGGTTATTTCTACCTCCGCAGCTTATATAATGAAATGAAGAAGCCGACAGAGCTCTTTAGCACAAGCAAAGGGCCAAATTCTACCCTCTGTGGCCCCACGGCGCTGCTGGGGAACGTGCTACAACACATTGGAAGGTAGAGTTTGGCTGCACAACACGTAAAATGCATGCACGCAAGCAACGCAGCCTTGCAAAACTTTACGGCAAGTGTACCAACTGAGCCACGATTTCTTTTATTCTCACAGTGGTTGCATAATATTTTTAGTGAAAGCCCTGCACCATTTTACTTGCATGCCAAATAAAAGTGATTCCTATAGGGAAGATTTTATTTTTTTTTTGCAAGGCTGACCATCAAATCCAGCTCAATTCCTCGTCCACACATTTGCTTTAGCTTATAGATGTTACAAAAATAAGGGAGCCCTTAATTTGCTTTGGAAAGGCAACAAGTTCTGGTCCTTTTGACCTTACGCCAACTCGTTGCAACATCAGATACACAGAATGAAAATCGGGTGTCACAAAGAACACAGCAAAACAGGTTTGGTACCCCAAAACAAAACAGGCACACCAACCACGCCAGCGATGAGTTAAGATTCAAGGTGCTGAAGAACAACAAGACCGTTCAAGTTTTGAGAGGCTTGGATTGCATTTAGCAGAAAGCAAGGTTCTCTCTGATAGTTTTTGCGAGGCAAATGGTAAGAGCAGTCGAAGCATGGCTTCTGATCACCACATTTCAGCATATAAAACATAAAGAGGTTAGCACGTGAAAATTTTGGATCCACCTCACTTGAGAGAGCACCTCTTATAAGTGTTTAATGGCACCTCTGACCCTCTTGGGGCTGTGTTTAATGGCACCTCTGACCCTCTTGGGGCTGCTTGGGACACCAAATAAAACAAAAAGGCCCACTGAGAGGAGCTGAAATTACAAAACACCTTAGAAAAAAATCTAGCTAGGCTAGTTTTACTAACAAAGAATCAAATACACAAGAATTATTTGGGTAAAAATAACAAAACAGCATGCTCCTTAAATTCATCTCTCAATCTCTTTGATTTTATGATCACGCCCTTTCTAGAACGGAAATGGCATAGGGACATCAGCTCAGCTCTGGAAGGAGATGTGCGGTGTTAGAAGATTTAATAGAAATAATAATAAAAAAAAGACTAAGGGAATGAAAGTGCTATTCATTTGCAAGGCAGAAAGACAAGACTTTAGGAAATCTACTTTAAATGAGTATTTTCCCCAGTACTGAATATAACATCATAAAATTGTGAATTTTTTTTTTTTTCAATTAGAAAACCCCAAGCATTCACACCTCAGTAATTAGAACGTGCCCCTTTCGTTATCAACTATTTTTTAGAACTGCTCATTGTTCACCCAAATCGGCACCTTTCATCTCAAGGCCTGGAAAAAGTTTCATTTCCCCTGCTCTCGATTAAGGCCCCGGATTGCTCCCCACAGCGCCATACAATTCAAGCCCCTTCCAGTCCACGATCAGAAGGAACGCCAGTTTTCACGAGAACTAAAAAGGGTTCATTTCACCACCTAAGCTATTAACCCAGAGCCCCGACAGAAATGACAGATGCAAAACGAACAGAAAAAAGCAGATGGTGAGAAGAGTCAGAGGGAAGAGAGACAGGGGACTGCATGCCATTAACCATTACTTTTCCAGTCTTCTTTTACGCTCACACTCTAGGATGCTTATGGCAAAACTTTCAGAGAAATCTCTCCAGCTCTTACTGCTCTTCATAAGCAAAGACAAGAAGACTGAGAAAAGGAGCACAATCATCAACATGGTGTGTTGAAACAAGAAATGGCTGCTGCGACTCCGGCGGTCATAAAAAGAACAACTACAGAATTTCACCGTCCCCTTCCCCCAGGGCAGCAGAGCAAATGCCAAGTATAAAATACTGAGGAGGAAGCCATTTCTTGTGCAACTCGTTACTATGAACAGCACAATCTTAATTGCAAGTTATTAAGGTCTTCAAGTGTTGAAGGTACTGTGCAAACGACAGCACGACAAAATGCAGCATTCGGTACGTCAGGGTAAGACTGCACGAGGCTCAGAAGCCCTGGGCTAGCCAGGACCTCACGCAGAGCCGGGAGCTGTCTGCAGCACGAAGTGAAACCTGGTTTTGGCACTTATCTTGTACCGAACTTGTCAGACAAACTGTTCAGTTTGCTTTTACATATAGCAGCCTGTCATATTTATTATTACAGGAAACAGTTATCAAACGGGAGCAGAAACATATCTAAACCCTCCCTGGGCAGTTCATTGAAGCCTGACACAAGGACTCCTTCTGGGGGTGACCTGACACAGGTTGTTTCCGTAGAAAATTATCTTTCAATTTTGCATGTTCAGGCCGTACTTGAAGGAAAGCAGAAGGTTGCTCTCACCAGATAATGACAATTTATGAAAAAAAGTGCACAGCACCAGCTGCACTTTATTTTAGTCAATATTCAGATAGAACAGGCAAGCTAATGAGCTTCTTAACGTAGCTAGGCCATAGATTATCACGTTAATGCTGCTAGTCCAGAGACTCTCAGGAACTTTTCAGTGGACATTCAACACTCGAAGATGAGTCTGTTTGTACTGAAACCAACCCCAGGACCAATCAACCGATCATATCAGCAGTATCTACGTTAGCAGCAGCTAAGGCTTATGTTGGCACAGAACAACCTCAGTGCCTGAACAGGCAGCATCCTGTGCCAAAAAAAAGAACCGTTAGATAAACTGAACCTTGCAGGAGCCCAGCTCCACCTGACCACAGCTTTTGTAAATCCCAGAAGCCATATCCATTAAGAACTCTTGGAGGAAATCCTTGATTAGAGGAAGCTGGACATGTGCTCAGCAAAAAACATACCCTCACCATTCCAAAAAACACACAGGAGCTCTTTGAGAAAACTCTCTAGGCTCTGAAATATGTAAGCTTTAAGATGAAGCATTAACTCCTCCCTCATTCGGGCTTCACGCCACTGTGTGGTGAATGACATCAGAGAAAGAAAGATGCCAGTTTCCAGCCTAGGTCCTATTTGACCAAGCGCTGCTTATTTTAAGCGTTGTTTTTGCTCTTCTACTTACCTCTGAAAATGTTGAGGGTCTGATCAAAGACTCAATAAAATAAATAAATCCATTAACTTAAATGGGCTTTGTGTTATGTCCCTAACGAGCGATCTCCACATAATTTCAGTTTGAAAGGCTGTTTCATCGTGGTCCCTCTGTGTAAGCGAAGCATAGCTGCTTATCTGCACACACACCAAGGAAACACCCAGTGAAGAAAGCGCTCGCTGCAGCACAACATTTTGGGTCTGTTGATGCTCTTTAAGAACTACCAGTACCTTATTTATTGGCAACAGTTTTCAGTGAAACCATTGCTTAAGTTAAAAAAGACATAAGAGGCAAATTGTGAGCAGCTATGTGTCCTGCATGAAAAACGGAAAACAATTTGAGAAGCTTTCATAAATAAAGCAGAAAAATGACCCTGCTGTCTGAAACAGCAACTGGAAATACATTTGAGAGTAACGACGGTAATTTGTGCAAGAAAAAGCTGCTACCCAAGTGCTAACCCCACTCCCGGTATTCTGACCTCATCAAAAAATTGCTGAGTTTTACGCAGTATAAATTTTAACTCTGTCAGCTCCAAGAAGTTTCTCTTCAGAGCCTCCTGGTTTGTGTTGATTTCTTTAAGCTCGTTTTCAATTTTCTCAAAGTTTGCCTGCAAGATGGAGAAAAAGATGACAAAGCAATTACATAAACACGTGCTGTTAAGCCCATTAAAATCATTTACATGCAGTTCACATACGAATGAAGACGCTATCTATGAACATTCTCTTCAGGCAACTTGAAACACTTCATACTCAGCCACTCTTCATTTTAGACAGGACTTACTGACCTTCAAATCATTAGAAACCCTTAACAACTTCAACGCAGACCCAAGGCAAATCATGCAAGCCCAACAATTTTGGAGGAACTTCACCTGTTCGAGTGAGCCAAACCACAAGCTTTCGCTTCTAATCCTATTTGGACAAACGTGCCAGCAGAACAGTGCTCATGAATCAAAATCAAACTGATGTGAACCCACACAGCTAGCATTTCAAGTGACCACTGGGGACGTTTCTACCATGAAATTCACTCTGTATCTATCAATGGAGCTAACGTCACCTATTGTCAAACACGGCTTGAGTCTTAAGACGCGTTATTACCTCCAAGTCAATCATGTCACGTGGAAAAGGCACCTCTGGGTTTTCACCAGTGTCCATGATAGGAATATTTGCCTTTTTAATCTCCTTCTCAACGAACCCTGGAGAGATAGCACTGTTAATGTCAACTGCAAAGATATTTCAACGACAAATTATCACCACGCTAACCCCCACCTAGGCTGGTTAGTAGCCACGTACCCTTTCACCTCCTATTCCAACACGGTCTAATTTGGTTAGAGTTATCTTTCAACAAGGAAATGAATCCTTGGAAGCAGTCTGACGGGCTGATAAGCAGAAGGAAGGCAGCCTTCACTCCTCTGCTCTGCACTTTGCCTTTTAAGACAGTGCTGCAGCTTTAACCTGCGTTCACTTCTTCCTGTACAAGCCCCAGGGTTACGGGCACACCAAAACCCAGTGACAAACGTACTCAGCTTGCGGTCCATTTCTTCGCACCTCCTGACTTCATTAACAAATTTACGTTGGAACACGTTCACGTCCGGGTTCAGCTGCCAAGAGAGAGACACTTTCCCTCAGCGACACCCAAGCACGAAGGTGCCCCCAGGGGGAGCAGCGCCAAGGGGAAGCCAACGGGCACTCGGGGGGCGGGGGGGGGGGCTTTTCAAGGGCTGCACCGGGCCGGGGGGTGCCGGGGCCGCCCCTTCCGTGGCTCCGGGCGGCTTTCCGGCGGCAGGCAGCTACTCACGTCGCGGAACTGGACCTTCCCCAGCTCGCCCAGCTCGCTGACACAGCAGTAGGCGGCCTCGGACTGCAGGAAGAGCTGCGCCAGGGTCATCTCCTCGCTGCGGAACAGCTCCCCCATGGCGCCGCCGGGGTCCCTGAGGGGACAAACGGGGAGAAGGGAGGCGGGGGTGGGGGGGCTGACAGGCCGCAGCCGGCCCCTCACAGCGCCGGTGGCGGCTGCGGGGGGCGAGCTCCGGCCCCGGTAGGCCCCGGTAGGCCCCGGTAGGCCCCGGTAGGCCCCGGTAGGCCCCGGTAGGCCCCGGTAGGCCCCGGTAGGCCCCGGTACCTGCCGCCGCCGCGGCCCGCAGCTCCGCCACCAGCTGATCGACCGCGGCGCCCGCCCCTGACGTCACCACGCACGTCTCCTAGCAACGACGCACGGCGCGGCTGCCGCAGCGGAAGTGACGACACGGGGCCGGAAGGGAAGGAGGGGCCAGGCGCAGGCAGCACCGCCCCTCACCGCCCTGCTCCTGACGCAATGGGGGGGGGGGGGCGTGACGTAAGCGGTGACGTCGCGGGGCACGTGGGCGAGCTGTGAGGGTGCGGCTGAGCGGCCTCGAGGGGTGAAGGCACGGCCGGGGGCGGGGGGGAGGCTCGGGACTGAGCCCCTCCTCAGGCCCCCCCTCAAAGCCCCCCTCCTCGGAGCCCCCCGAACCCTCCCTTAGGGCCCCCTCCCTCCCTCCCTTAGGGCCCCCTCTCCACAAAAGCCCCCCTTCTGAGATCTCCCCTCCCCCAGAAGACCCCGTCTCTGTGCCCCCTCCCCCCTCCAGTTCCTGGTCTTTCAGACCCCCCCCCCCCCAGAACCCCCCCAGGGGCCCCATCCCCAGAGCTTCCCTCCCTCAGAGCCTTCCCTAAGCCCCCCCCCCTCACAGCCTCCCACCCCCAAATTCCCCCTCCTCCCCCAGAGCCTCCCTCCCTCAGAGACCCCTTGAGGCGCTCCCCCCAGATTCCCCCCTCTCCGAGCCCCCCCACCCTGTAACCAGCCCCCTGCAGCCAGTTGGGCTGCCCTGGAGCAGGCGTTGTTTAGTTGGGGGCGGTGGAATTACGGGGTCAAAAAGAAAAAAAAAAAAGAGCAAAACAGCAAAACCCAGAGCTCGTCTGAGGCAGATCCAAGTGCTGAAGCAGCACATCCTGGTGGGTAGGGAATTCCCTCCGGTAGCCTGGACGCTAACCCGCGGGTTCCAGCTCCGTGACACAGAAACCCGGTGAAACACAAGCAACCTCGCGGCCTGTCAGGGCTTTCCTGCAGCAGGCGGTTACTGGAAGCCTGGCTCATCGGGAAGGAAGCCAGGAATCCCAGGCGGGTTTGCCTGAAGTTAAAATCCATTCCGCTTCCATGCACGTTTTCCTCCTTGGAGGACGGAGAGGTTGAGTTTTCCTCTCTGCCCAGCCATTTCCTCTGCACTTAAGGCAAAGACACGAATTGTGGCAGCTGCTGGTGAGTGTTTAACACGGAGCGTGTCCGCTGCAAGCTGGGGATGTTTCTTGTTCCTGCAGGCCCCGGGCAGCTGGGTCTTGCTATTTACAAAGTCAGCGAGCTGAGCGCTTTCCTCCGGTCGCAGGAACTTCCACGGGCTGGTGTGGAGGCAGATGCTGCGTTCTGCTTTCCTTCGTTGCCCTGCGTACATCAGGCGGCTTTTCTTGGAACCTGACTTTAGTTTTTCTTAGCGCTGCCTACGTAAAGAGGCCACGGGGGTGCCGTGGGATTGCTGGGAGATATTTCTGGGATGTCTGAATATCCGCGGCACAGCCTTGGCGTGGAAGACCCAAGGCCCAAGCTGCATCTGTGCAACGAGAGCACCAAGGCAGCGTCCGTGCTGCAAGAGACCGAGACGCTTCTCCCTTGCCCTTTGCGCTCGAAGCAGCGGGAAGGCTCCGAGGGGAAGGCTGCAGTTTGCCACCTGTTGGCTCTTCCCGGTTATGTCTCCGCTGCAGAAAATGGCAGAAATGAAATGAGGCTTGAGATAGAAAATTACTCAGCCCGTGTTAGCGCGGGGTGTGACTGCTGCGTGCTCGGGGAGCACAGAACTGGGGATCTTGGGGGGTTCTACCGAGCATCCAGACTGAAACCAAGCTCCTGCTCTGACGATTTATATTTCTCCACCTAGATTGAAGCGCTCGGCCTGGTGCTGGTGGTTTTATTCCCGGAGCAATAGCGCCGAGGTCACCTGGGGCAGAGCTGGGAAGGGAGCGGCGCGGCGCTCACATCCCGGCCTGCCCGTGGAACTTCCCAGCAGCCAGCTGTGGGAATCCACTCTGAAGAGGGATCCCCGGTGAGAAATAACGCGCTCTGGTGGGGGGCAGGGGGGTGTTTTTTCTACATGGAACTGACTCATCAGCACCAAACGCTGGAAGTAAACACTCGGGGGGGGGGGGGGGGCCAAAGGCCCCTCCAGGAAAAAACAGGGTGTAGACAAGCAAGCTATTTTTAATACATGACATAACGCCATGGTGGAGGCTGCACAGCACAGCTTACGAAAACCCAGCCTAGATCGGTGGCGTGGTGTGGGCACAACGGCCTTGAAAAGCAAGCTGTCACACGGCAGAGAGCACGGGGGCACGCAAAGTGCTGAGTGCAGCGAGCATTCCTCGTGAAACAATGTCCCTGTGCATCTGCTTGTGCGTGGTGGGTTCCCCAGCCTGTACGCTGGGAATTAAGGGCTTCTTCCAGCGCTGCTCTGGGGGAGGTGGCGAGCCTGGGAAGGACAAAAATGGTCGGGCGTTTGTTTTATTTGCCAGCCTGAGGAAAAAGGCCAGGGCGGGCTGGACCCCGACCCAAGGCAGGATGTGTTAATCCAGGCAAGGGGGAAACTGCAGCCTTGCCGGTGAGCCCACAGCCTTTCAGAGATCCCTCGGAGCCTGGGAGGGTTTCTGCTGCCGTGGGCAGCAGCTCGGCTCGTCCGTGGGTGGCCACGTTCCTTTGGCTGAGCCAACGCAGGAGTAGCAAAGAGACCCCATCCGGGGTGGCTCCCGAGACATGAGGACGTGAGGTTTCCTTCTTCGTGTTCCCACTCTTGGTCTTAGTGGGTCGTGGACACCGGGAGCTCCTCCCGAGTGTCTCCTTGCCCCGTTGTCCCCAGGCCGTGCTGGTCCCGCCAGCTGTAAACTTCGGCCATGCCAGAGCCTAGAACGTGCCTCGTGCTAGCTCCGAGGTTAAAAGTCAGCAAAAGAAGGGTTATTCCTTCCCTTTGTTTTCCAACGCGTTCTGCGCTCTATTAATTTATGAAATCAAATGTTTTTGGTGTTGTTGGATTGTTTGTTTAACCAATTAACCCCGTGCAGCGCGATGTATCTGAGCCCTTACAGGTAAATTTTTGTCTGGCGTGCGCTGAAGCGTGCCCTGCCTTTAGGGCTGGTGACTAGATTTGTCGAGGACTGAGGGTTGCAGAGCTGGGACAGCTGCTTCGAGGCGGGAGCGGCCAGCTGCTTCGCTTCAGGAGCGAATTTTTCTTCCTCCTTCTGCCTTAAATCTGTACGGAGTTGTGGTGCGCTCTGCCTGCACCGGGGGCACTCCTGCTGTTAGCTTCACACGCACCGGAGCGCGCGTGTGTAGGAGCCAGGAGTTACGTGCCGTAACTACTCGATCCCAATTACAGGTTTGGTTTTTTTTTTTTCCCAGAGTGTTGAAAATCAGGCTCTCAAAATCCTGGAAAAAATGCCAGCTGTTGGCAAAAGGTCTGAATTCTCCGGCTGAACTTGAGCGCGTGCGGTTGTTTAGCCCAGCCTTCCTTTAATGCATACAGCTGGGGTGGTTCTTTCTTTTCAGCAGCTTCCCGAGCCGTTTGCTCAAGGTTTTTGTTTTGTTTTGTTTTGTTTTTCCTCTCACTGCTTATCGTGCCTCTAGACTTATTGTAAAGAAGAGGTTTTTGAGCTCCAGAGCTCTGCGTTCCTTGCTGAGCCGTGCCTGTGTTTGCATGCAAAGCCATCGCCTCCCCTCCAACTATTTTAATCATTTCAGAAAGGGTGGGTCAGCAGGCACTTGGCAGCGGGCTCCTTTTATATAGCCGAGGTGGAGTCAGCCAATGACCTGCAAGCCTGGAAAATTTTGCAGGGCAGTTTCACCGGACAGCTTTGCGGAGCTGTGCCATTTGAATTTCAGCACAGACCTCCGCACACTGTGCTCTCCATTTCTGGCGTGTCTCCCAGCACAGAGTTTAGCTGAGGCTCGGGTTTAGTTTTCCCTCCTCTCTCTCCCTGCAGTGACAGCGTCCCCGGGCTGCGCTAGCCGGGCCTCCCGAGCGATCATGGAGGATACTACTTTGCAGATTATCGAACCGCCAACTGCTTCCGAGGCCTCCGAGGAGCAAACGCCCGAAGAACCCATCAAATCCGACCAGATCAACGGCGTGATGGTGCTGACCCTTCTGGACAAGATCATCGGGGCAGTGGATCAGATCCAGCTGACCCAAACCCAGCTGGAGGAGAGACAGCAAGAGATGGACAGCGCGGTGACCAGCATCCAAGGCGAGCTAACCAAGCTGACGAAGGCGCACACCACCACCAGTAACACCGTGAACAAGATGCTGGAAAAAGTCCGCAAGGTGAGCGTCAACGTGAAGACGGTTCGGCAGAACCTGGAGAAGCAAGCTGGGCAGATAAAGAAGCTGGAGGCCAACGAAGCGGAGCTCTTGAAACGCAGGAATTTCAAAGTCATGATCTACCAGGTAAGGAGCTATTCCGCGACTTCTTTACGTGCTGTCGGTGGGTGTTTTCATGCCCCATGGCTCTGACACGCTGCACGGTCCCCTGCTCGCCCCGTTTCCCCTGAGTGGCTGCTGTTCCAAACGGAGGTGGGTCTGAGCTAGCTCTCATTCATGTTTCAGTGCCGTTTGTGTGTCCTAAGACAGAGCTGCTGCATTTAACGGGAATTTTAACAGAAAGAGCGAGAACGGCCCTAAGCACTTCTTGCAAAGGACTGGAAGTAGCAAAATAACCCGATTTACTGCTTAACTGAAAAAAAAAACCACCACCAAACAAACCAGGAGTGCACTGGGTTCTGGGAGGGTCTGTGGTCAATCTGTCCGCCAACGTTTTTTTTCTGCTGAGGGGCAACGTGTGTAGCGCTACGTGGAGAGCGATGATATTTCAGATTTGGGACGTGCATTTTATAACAAGCAGACGCAGTAACCCCAGTACCGGGGTTAATCTCACTGGCTAGGACAGAGCCATTAGAGAAAACACAGAACAATCGCATGAGCTCATTAGTCCTTGGGTCTGCCTTTGCCATTGTGTTTGAGCTGTTTCCACGTTCTCGTTCCTGTAACCTGCACGTCTGGAGTCCCCGTGTTGTCTAATTACAGTAACAGCTTCGGTTTGCTTCATCTTCATCCCCCGCGTTAAGGGCTGGGTTTTTCCTTTAATGTGAAACGAGGAGAAGGAGGAATACGTTTCTCTTTCTGTTTGCAGTTAGTCTTCCTTGCCAGAGCAAATTCTCACATTGGGCCACGAAGGAAAAGTGAGTGAAAGAGTTAAAGGTTCAGCTGGAAGCCTCAGGGCTGGTGACAGGGACAAACAGAAGCGTCTAGTGCTGATCCCAGGAAGAAAACCAGAAAAAATGGAAAACGCTTCTCACTACGGTGTTTGAAGGGAGAGCTGATCGTAGTAGGCTCAGGAATCTAACGAGCGTGGGGCCTGTGTAACTCACTGAATCAGAGCTTAAGCGTTTGTAGTTTTATCGTGCCTGAAAGGCTGAAACACGCGAGCACGTTCAGGTCCTGCGGGCAACCTAACCAGTTTTCTAGCTGCATTTATTGCAAGGGCTTTAAAAAGGCTTTTTTGGGGGAAGGCGGACGGTGGAAAAATACGACGGAACTCTAAATGTCCTGCAGAAGCCACAAACGTTACAGAATGAGGAGAGTGAAGGGGATTGTTTAAACAAAACATTCCTTGTGGTTATGGAAATAGGTAGGAAGCTGGCAAGCTCCTAGGTCCTTTGGAAGCATCCTAAATATTGGCAGATTGTCATTTTGTGAGCCCTTCGTTTTCGTGTTGCTCATAAATGTAATTTTTTTCTTTGAATTAAAAAAAAATATATATATAGAAAATAAAACAGCTTCTAAGGGAAACCAGGGGCAAAACTGACACTGATGCAGTGAGGCCAGAACAAGTTCTGAGCGAATCAGGTGGGAGGGAACTGCATCAGGGATTTTAGAATGAAACCCACGGTGGGTTTGTGAGTACTAGAAAGAACTAGGCGATACGAATAGCGATGTGACTGCGTAACAAGTACTGTTAGCTGGAGTGCTCTTGTGCTGCGGTGCTGTGACAAAGGCAGACCCACGCCAGGAGAATTTTGATTGCAGGATTAGGACCACAGGGCATCCCCTCAGCGATCGTGGTGTATTTTTGCAGTCCTCTGCAGTGTAACCACTGCTCTCTGCATACAACAGAAACGTGGAATTTGGGTCAGCAGAAAACATTCCTAACCTACGTCGGTCTACAGAGCTGCAATGATTACTTCTCATATAGAAAACTGTTTTATTTCTCATATAGAAAACTCTTTTATATAGAAAACTGTTGTTTTTTTTTTTTTTAATAGCTGCATTAATCTGGAGATTGAACTTCATAAAAAGATCACCACGAGAGTCTCTCTTACTGGTGGAAACCTGTTCTGTGCAAGTTAAACATCTGGGGGGATTTGGGAAGTTTTGTTTTAGGCTCTGGGGAGTTTTATCCTACCTCGTTTTTTCCTGGGACAACACTGTTTTTAGAGCTTGCATCGTTCTGTGATTCTGGAGATGCCATTCTTCAGAAATTTCAGACGTTGTGCAGCTTTACTGATACCAAGCGATGCTGTTGGTTGCGAGAAGCCTCACTGATTCTCTGCAGATGACCCGTTTACCAACATCCTCCCGTGTTTCAGTCTTAATCATGAAATTCTCGCAGCGTATTGACAGTGTTATAAAAGCAACACTTTGCAGCGGGCTCCACCCTGGGGGGAAATTGCAGTTTTTTCTTAACTGTGTCTATCACAAAACCGAGCTGCCAAATTACAAAATAACTGCTGTCTAATTCGGTGTTTCGCTTCTTAAGATCCAGCCACCCATCACAGCTTAGGCTGTGGCGTCCCCTGGTAATTTAATTGGTTCTGTCACGGGGAGCGACGTTATTGCTGCTTTCTAACCCAGAAAAAGCTGCTTGTGGAAAGCGGTGATTAACTGCCCCGCGTAATTGCCTTTTCAGTTGCTGTGGATAAAAATGCAAAGATTTATTGGTCTTTTTTGGACAACGAGACAAACTCGAGACACCAAATAGTACCTAAAGACAGCGGTGGCTATTTTCAAGCAAGGCAGCTGAGTAGAACAGCCACCGTGCTCTAAACAAATTTAACGTTGCACGATTCTAAGGATTGGAGAAATCAAAGGTGTTACAGACAAATCTGCTCTTCCCAGGTTATAGATTTTGGGTTCATCTCTCAGCGATGAAGGCTGTCTCCAGCAGCTACGGAAGGGACTATTCCAGGAGTGCAAATAAGGCCTTTTGGCACCTTGAGAGAAGAGGTCGAACTGCATGCAAGTGTTAGATTTGGTAGCTTAGCTTAGGAAGAAGTGAAAATCAAATTGTGTTCGGCTTGAGCTGTGGAGATGAGCCTAAAGCGCGTCTGTGTTAGTTTCAGGCTTTGGGGGAAAAGGTCCGGTATTGAACATGACGTCCGTGAGGGCCTGCGAAGGCCTTAAGCAGAATGTTTAATGCAAGGCATTAAACAGAACGTTCATGGACATCACCCGCGGTGACGGGTGGAGGCACACTCCCCTCGCTCGTATTCTCAAATACCCTCTGACCTGGTTTTGTCGGGGGCCGCTCTGACCTCTGCCGAGGTAAGAGGTTTCCTACGGGCTTAACTCGGGCAATTAGATCCTTGAGAATGAAATTGGCAAAACAAAACTCCTCCGAGTTGCCACATCTTTTGGTTTTGAAAATGAGCCTACCGAAAAAAGGTGACAGCGCTCCTGGGGAGCAGAAGTTCAGCGTTCTTATCAGAAACAGGACTTTCCTTCCTGAAACGTTTGCTGTCGGATGACTGCGTGGGTTTGGTAGCAGCACGTACAGAGCTCCCCGGTACTCCTTTCGTGCCTTCCGTCCCAGGCTCCCGCCTTGCAGAGAAATGAGGACGCCAAAGCATCAAATCCGGTTAGAGTGGCTGAAAACAAAACAAAGTGACTTCATCCCAAATGTCCTGGGTTTAGACAGAAGAAACCGGGCTGGTTCCTACAGTTCATGGTGAGATAAAGGGAGTCTGATGCGCAAAGCTGTGCGCTCAGAGCAGGCCATGAGCCTCATTCATCGGCCGAGCAGCACGTGTCAGCAGTTATGTAAGCATGGGATTTTTTTCCTCCAAATGCTTTTTTTTTTTTTAACAATTCAACCCATTCCCGTAAATGTCAAGGGCCTGCTTTTCTTACAGCCAGACATCTGACTGCTTGCAGCGCTCGGCACACGGACTGGGTGTTGAGTTTCTGAAATGTGCCGGTCCTTTACTTTGAGGCTTATGTGGGAGCTGAGCTCTAGGGAAAGTCTGGCTCCTGATGTACGGCTTCATTTATACGAAATAGAAATCCCTGACGGTTTCGCAGGGTCGGAAGCTCCTGCAGGGCTTCTCTGCTCTTGGTTTGAACCCAGCAGCTGCTCAGAGCCCCGCAAGGAGCGGAGTTTCCCGGCGAAGGGCGGGGTGGTTACCGCAGCAGGGCCGAAAGCGACCGCCGGTGGTACAATGAGTGGGGTAGGTAGGGCTGCACGGGGAGGTATAAATAGCGCAGCTTGGCTTTTGTGCCTCCACTGGGCCTTATACGGACGGCAGCAGTAGGATCCCAGGGAGGAGGGATGAATTTCAAACCCACGCCTTGCTCCGGTGGATTCGGAAGCCAGATCTGAGCGCGCTCATTTTGGGGGCCGCGATCCCCGAAGCAGAGCGTGGGGCTCCGGGAGAAGAGCCGCCGGCTGCACAGGGAGCACGGGCAGCTCCTGCCTCTGCAGCAGCCGCACCCAACTTCCCCGGGGCTGTCGCCTTTCTCCCCGTCCTCAGCAGCGTTTTGGCTGCCCCCAGCTACGGTTTTGTTTCAAATGAATTGTTCTGAAGTGAAAACCGTATGAGTCGAAGGACAGCAGAGAGCTTGTGATAACCGGGGTGATGTGCCATGCCAGATAACAGCCCGCGTGCCTCACGGAGCTTGGGTTCGGTGGAGTCTGCCCAACCTCAGGCGTCTTTGTTGTGCGAGTATCGGCCCAGAAAGCTGTTGTATCTTCACTTTTGTTCTACTTTCGGCCACGGAAGGAGCAAAAGGAGAGGTGAAAAAATGCCAGCCCAGGGGAAGGGGGGAAATCTTGCTGCAGCCCCGAATCCAGCTGTGTGTTCTCCCCCCATTGTAAGGGCACCGTGTTGACATCCTGATGGGCAACGATCCCTTCGTATTCTCTGCATGTTGCTGAATTAAAAGAATCTCAGGATAATAGTTCAGAGGAGACTGCGCCTCTGACGGATTTCAGGATCTTTAATGGCTCTCATTTCCAGGGTTTCCCTCAGTGCAAATTGTCAGTCTTCCTACCGAAAGGCAGCTCTGGATCACGGGTTTCTCTGTTGCAGCTCGGCATCATCCTCATTAATATTTCATCACTCAGGTATTATTTATAAGCAGCTAGTGCCAGGGCTGTTTGTTTTGCTGAAACCCTTTCAGCACTACAGTCACATTCTGAGCCGTGCGGCAAGAAATGGTCTCAGAGCAAAGGGCCAGAGGCTTCTCGGCCAGTTGAGATAGGGTTAGATTAGATTTTTAGCGGCTCATAAAAATAAAACCACAGGTAATATTCCTTCTGATCACATGTTCCTCTCGCAGGCGTCTCTTGTGCCTACCAGCAATGGATGTGAGCATTTGTCATCGTGTCTGTGGTGCCAGCAGGGCCGCTGCACGCAGCAGAATAACCGAGAGCAGGATTTGCCCGCAGTGCTCACCGGGCAAGGTGGCTGGCGTGCTCCAGTTTCCAGTGAGATCGCGGTTCATTTTCCCGTTCCTAAGCTCGATTAGAGCGCTTAGCAGACACAGATTCACCCATCGAGGCCACACGTAACCCAGTTTGCAGGTCTGGGATTAGAAGCCGAAAGATTCAAGAAGCCGGACTGTGCTCGGCCTGCGCCCCTCCCTGGAAAGGAGTCCCACCAGATGGTGGAGGCTGCTCGGCGTAACAGGCCCCGCAGAACGCTGGAAGGGAGGCGAACATCACGGAAGAAGCGGCGTTCCTGCATCTTATCTCCATTTCTCCCATTTTAGTTGTTCTCAATGCTTCTGAGTAAGCGCGACGCGCTAGTTGGCAGGTTTCCCCCTGCCATTACTCACAAACAGGCACCGAGCTGCTCGCGGGTGAGGCAGAGCGCGGTCGCTCCAGCCCAGCTCCAGGCAGGGCACGCTCCTTTCCGCAGGGCTCTGCGGGGGCGAGGAGCCAGAAGCTAAGCTCCAACGGAGCCGTTTTTCCAAAGAGCTCATTGGTTTTTTTTCCTGCGTCCTCGTGGAAGCTGCTGCTTGCTCTGCTGCACTGGCCAGAAGCGTAAAATGCTGTTTGTATCCAAGTAGCGAGTAGGGGTGGATGCAGTTTCCACCCTGATGCATCTGTGACCAGCATAAAGCATGGCACTGCCTCCTAGGCTTTGAGGCAACGTGCTTAGCCTTCCTGTTCCTGTTTAGGATAACGTTGTCCTCTTCCTTCTGGAAGATTTTCTGCAAGTTATCAAGTATCTGAGGAATCCTGCCCAGCGCTGTCCAGCTGCGAGATAAGACAAAGACCAGAGACGAAGATGCTCCGTGTCAGTTAGGGAAAATCAAATATTTAGAATAAAAAGTCTCAGGATGTTTAGTCTGTACCTGCTACGTGAGGATGCAGATGTCAGTATCAGCACCGATCCATCTGCCTATCATCTGTAACGCGAGCCCCATCGTTATTGGTTTTGCTCTTCAGAAATAGCTCTGGAGTTACTAATCAGCTGGGACAGGTTTATCCGGGGGGAGCCACTTGTGCAAACAGGCTGATAACAGAACCAAAGCGTTTTTCTTCTGACAGGGAGAAAAAAGCCTTTTCTCTCTGCAGTGTATTTATCTGGCTGCTTCCTACAGACCTGCCTTTCTTCTGACTCACTGCTAGGCCAAAGCGTTTTTTCCAAGCACGGCCTCCTTCGCAGCCAGGGCTCCCCGCGCCGTTCCTCCCTGGCTCTCCACCATCAAGTCTGACCTCGCTCCAGCGCCTGTACCAAGCTGCTCATTCCCAGCTAATGAAGGAGATAACGGCCTTTTAAGAGATAACTTCGAGGACACAGAGGAACTAGAGATGCTCGCTCAACAAAGGTGCCAGAAAGATTGCACAATGCACAGAATTACAGAGGGTAGAACGGCTTCTGCTAGTCAGGGAGATGCTGCTTGGGAAGGAACTAGCTTATCCCTTTAACATTTATCTAATCTCAACCTGTTTTGCTTTTTCCCTTTATATTTTAGAGCTTTTCCTTTGTCTCAGCAGCATCGTTCTGCTAACTTCTCACTGCAGGGCTCCGTTGTCTTCTTGCAAAGGATTCAAAGCTTCTCTTTTCCTGGACCTCTTTTGACGCTATCGGAGATAAAATCCATCTGATTTTTTGGAACGTAAGAGTCAAAGCCAAGCTTATTGCATTTGGAGGGGTTAATTTTCCATGGCAGCTGCTCCTGGGGCTGCTGAGTAGCCACCCGCTGTCCTCAGGGCGTGTTTAGCAAACGCCAGAGGTCCTGATGTGGCGGGGAGCGTATTTGCCGCGTCGCTGAGCGGAGCTGGCTGAGCTGCTGGGCATTGTCCAGCTGGTTCGGGGCATTGTCAGCGCTCTGACAGAGCCGAGTGGACGGAGTTCTGGAATCGCACGCGGCTTTTTCCATCTCTGCAGCTCGTGTGATCGAGTTAACAAACACAGACTTTTACAATCTCTGTCTTTTCATCATCTCACACGTCGAAACAAACTCTGCTGTCAGCTACACCCGAACGACGTGGATGTATCTCCAGCATAACTTAGCTCAAACCACGCTGAGCAGCAGTGTGAAAAGAGAGCAGAGTCTGCCCCTAAGGCAGCGTTTAACATAAACGTGCATGAAATCACAGCAGGGATTCTGCATTTCCTAGGGCTTGCTGTGAGGTAGAGGAAGGTACTCTTCCTTCTCATAAATCTTTGCTGTCTTTTCTGTCCCGTTTTGCCGCCTGCCTTCTCCCTTTGCTAAATCCCCGCCGTGTCTTTCTGCCTGTGCTGACACTAACGGGGGTTATGTTTGTTGGCAATATTCCTAACCGGAGCGGCCAGCGGGGAGACGGTAAGTTTTTTCCACTGTGGTTCCTTTCCACCGGCCATTGAAATGCCGTTTTCCTCACCTCAGCCCGCGAAGATGCACAGTGTGCCCTGTGAGCCTGCGCCAGGGACTGCCCTCTGAGCCCTCTCCAGCAACGCTTCCCTCCGCCCGCGCTGCCCAAAGTGCCGTGCCCCAACCCAGCAGAAGACGTGAGAGGAGGCAGCAGTCTTAGGGCCTCGGAGGAGAACCCCAGAAGATTGTTTTGAACCTCTTCTGAACCTCGGAAAGCTGCTAACTCCAGCGCCTTTGCCTTCCCCGCCTATCTGAGGCTGCTGCAAGCCTTTAGACCTGCAAGGCTGATCCTTGCAGCTGCCAGAAGTGCCTCTGCTTGCTGACTAATCCGCTCGCTGTTCGCTGCATGCTGCTGCCAGTGTTAGGAGGGGAGCTGAGGAGCTGTCGTTTTCTCTCAGGCACTACAGGACGTGTCTCACCCTCCCTCTGCCACCAGGGAGGGCGGCGATGCCGTACGGCTCGCGCTAAGGGCTGGCAGCCAGGTGCGCTTGGCCCTGTTCGTCGTGCTGTGGCTGGGCAAACCCTTCCCATTTCCTGAGCCTCGGTTCCTCCCTCTACAAGCCAGACTTGACAATACCGACCTCCTCAGGCTTGCCGGAAGGTTTCTAAAGGTGTTTGTGAGATGGTTTGGAGTCGTTTTTAACAGCACAAGCTGCATGATGTACAGCTCAGTCCCACGCGAGCAGTGCAGCATCCGTCTCTGTCCAGTGCCGGGCTCTGTCCCCTAGGGACTACACTTGGCAGGCACCTGGAGAGGGCAGGGACTTGGACAGGTATTTTCCTAGCACTTCTCTCAAGCCGTAGGGTGCTGGTCACGACGCAGTGCCCTGCTGTGCTTCTTTTCATGGTGCGGCTGCCGGAGGGAATATCTCAGTCCCCGGGTGCCTGCACTGGGGGCGATCGCTCCCTGGTGTACGAAACGCCGTCCGGTCGGAGGGCTGCGTTGTGTGGCCACTGCGTTCCGGGGGAAAGGACCAGAAGGAGAGCCAGGCCAAGGTGAACTCAGCGCAGGAATCTGGGCAGCTGGCAGAAGCTGCCAGCGAAAACTTTTCAAGGAGAGCGACAAGATGTTTCAAAGGATGAGCAAACAAACCCCTCCTGGTTATCGTTAGCGATACAATACCAGTCTGAACGCAATTATCTCCGAAGGAAAAGCCTTTTCCAGCAAGGTGCCGAAAACAGAAAGCACGGCCTTCCTCTTTGCCATGCAGGGCACCCGTAAATCCCCGAGCTCTCCTAGGTGGCTATCGGGCACGTTGCTGTTAGGCAGGAAGAACTGAATCCTCCTTCCCTTGACACCGCTGGAAGGTCAGCCCAGCAAAGCATCCTCAGAGGAGCGAAGCAGGTCGGGCGGCTGTGGGAGCGCAGAACTTTTGCTTCTCTGGCAGGGCTCGGCCTGACCTGGACGGCTGCCTCCTGCCCAGCTGCTTGTAATTCCTCCCTCGGCCTCCCCCGGGCCGCAGCTTGTCTGCCCTGCCCTGGGTGGGCAGGGGAAGGGCGCAGGGGGTGCAGTAAGCTCAGGCTCAGCCCCCGCCAGCCAGGATCGGCCCTTTTTGGTCACAGGAGGACGGGGGGGGGGGATGCGAGCCGGTCGTGTTCTGCACGTTACAGCTGCATGTCAACCAACCCCAACCCCGCGTGCTCTTGCAGTTGTGTAAAAATAGCTGAACGAAATGAATTGCAGATGTGATTAGCATGAGCGTGTGAAAAATGCCTCAGTCCTTCCATTAAACCCCCGAACCGGGGATCGGACCGGCTGGGAGTGCTGGGACTCTTTTTTTTGTTGTTGTTGTTGTTGTTTTTAACTCGCTGATAAAACGAGCCTCTATTCGACAGCAGTCCAGGGGCCCTTCACGAGCTCTGGGAGCGTTCCCCAGCTCTCTTGGCGATTCTGCGACCCTCCAGGAGCTCCGAGGGGCTGGGAACGCTGGGCCTGGCTTTGTGTCTCGTTGGGACAAGGGAAGTGTTTACTCGTGTTGTGGCAACCGGGCGGAATGCGCAGGGCCCGAACGTCCCGGCGGGTGACTCACTGCCAGGGAACTCGGGCTCCAAAACAAAGTCGGATAAAAAAGCCCGCTTCGCGCAGCAAAGCGGAGAGCCAACAGCGTTGAATTGCTCCAAGCAGAACCAACACGGAGCGCTTCAGCCCCCTGCCAGCCTGCAGCCAGCTGGGGACGGTGCCCGAGCCCCTCCCGGGCACCCCCGGTCCCACGGGCGGGCAGGGAGCGTCCCGAAGCGCGCTGCTTCCCCCGGGGAGCTCCGTGCCGGAGGGACGGTGCAGCTGCACGTGTCAGATCACCAAAGGGGCTTTGGGGTGGCAGGCTCTAAAGGGGTGAAAGTAAAGCGGAACGGTCAAAGCGGAGCCGGGGCTGAACCTTTCCGGGGAGCACGTCGGGTTGGAAGGAGCTCGTAGCTCGGTTCGGCACACGCACGGGCGCAGGGCATATCTGTGCTGCGTGCACAGAGCCAGAAGATTTTTGTTGTCTCGGGATCAAAATCTGCTGCGAAATCTCGTTTATACCCGCTGGCTCTGTGCCAGCTGGGCTCAGGCTGCCTTAGAGAACAGGGTTGGTTTGCGTCCGCCGGTGGAGGGTTGGGGGGGGGGAGCCTTCGAACACCCCAACACGCAGGGGTGCCAAGACCCAGGGCTTTGGACTCGCCCGCTTCAAGGGGCAGCGTTTTCCCCGTAAAAAACAGAGCGGTTGGAACGCCTGCCGTGAAAAACGGGGCTCATCCGGACGGGTCCCGAGCGCGGCAAAGGGCAGGCAGCACGGTGCCTTGCCCTGAGCGGGGATTTGCGCGGCGGCCACCCGCCGACCCGGGATGGTTCCTGATCGTTCCTGCGGATCCCCGTGGTCCCTCGCCGCTGGCACTACGTGGAGCGGCTGGATGTGAAGTCGGGAAAGCGACCCCAAAGGAAACGCCGCTGAAAATCCGGCAGCTGTCCTCCAGCTGGTTATCTGCCGCGAGGGGAAGCGGTCAGGCAGAAGAAGAGAAACGGGAAGAAATGTAGGAATCGTACCAGGCATCATAAAAATGAGAGGTGCTGTCCCGAGCCCTCGAGCTGGCGGGGAGGCCCTGCAGCGGGCACGGTGCCCCCTGGCCAACCCGGCTTCGTTTTCAGGCCCTGCTGGAAAGGAAACGGGAGAATTCCCCGAGCACAGCTGGAGGTGAGCTCTAGGAAACGGCCCGGGGTTGGGGTGGGGACGTGGGGGCCTCCTTACGGAGAGAGCTGTGCGGAGACTTGGGCAACGAGCAGGAGGGCGCCGAGGTGCGGAGTCCGAGTCCGCAGCGCCTCTGGGCCTGGAAACGGGTACGGTTTGGGGGAATTGGGGTCAAACAGCCAGGCAGCTGCTCTTCTCAGAGTGCCACGGGACGGGCCGCCGAGAGCGGCACCTTCACCCCAAACGGAGCGAGGCTGCCCAGCGGGAACTGCCAGGGCCGCGTCTTCACGCCCGCGAGGGGAGCAGCTGGCTGTGGACGTCGGGAGGGACGTGACGGCTGCCGCTGCAACCCGTTGAGCTGCACCGGAAGAATTCAGCGAGAAGACAAAAATGGGACGGTTCTAACACCAGGGAAGGCGGTTATCTTACGTGGCAGACGTGGGGGGGGGGGGTGCGGGTGTTTCTCTTTGGACCCACGCGCTCTGGAGTTAACAAGGGGCCGATAGGTATCGCAGCGCGCAGGATATGGCCCGTTTCCAGTGACAGTCGTGCCAGGGGGAGCAGGGGATGCCTTTGTTCTGGCTCATTGTGTTGACGCGGAGGGAAGGAAGTGCTGGAGTTCCTGATGTTCTTGGCTCCCTGGGGCCAGGGTCCGTGCGAGTCTCGGGGATTGCTCCAGCAGGTGTTGTTGTGGAGGACGTGGTCCCTGCTTCCCGGCGGTGGGGATTTACTCCGGCCTGACCTGGCTCTCTTGAGAGCACGGGCATTGTTCTCTCCTGAAGCGGCCAAATGGACAAAGCACGTGTTGGCTGCCTCGCCTTAACCTCCAGAAAGCATCGGAGACCTGAGCTGAGGTTCGGGGGGGTGAAGAGCCTCGCCCATGGCAGCTTTCTGCTCAAATAAAACCCAGCAACGAGACCCCAGACGTTGCACGCTGCCCACGGGCACTGCGACCCCGCGCGCCTTCGCCGAGCCG
Source organism: Oxyura jamaicensis (assembly GCF_011077185.1). Classification (NCBI taxonomy): domain Eukaryota; kingdom Metazoa; phylum Chordata; class Aves; order Anseriformes; family Anatidae; genus Oxyura; species Oxyura jamaicensis. The sequence goes on from NC_048919.1 coordinate 3,949,289, forward strand.
GGTGCTCCGTGGCACTGATTTGTCACCGTGCACACGCTTGTCCTCAGATCCCCTCTCATGTCTAGGTCCGCTTGCCCGAGGAACAGTGCTGTTCTCGGGGAAGAATGAGAAAACGACCGAAAACATCTGACGTTCGCATTCCATTCGCGTGCCGTGCGAACACGCCGTCCCTTCTGGCACCCCACGAGGGGTCGGGACGTCCCCAGCCGCCGCGGGCCCGCCAAGCTGGCGCAGAGGCAGCGCCGAAGAAACGGGTCTGGGGGCAGCGTGGCTCCGCAGGACCCGTCCCCAGAGGCTGTTCTGACGCTGTGCTGACCGGCGTGTCCTGGCTCCTGCCTTCTGCGTGGCTCGTTGGCTTGCGGCCGGGTCGGTGCGGTGGCCACAGCCGGTGTTGTGCTGGGCCCCCGGTCCTTGTTCCCATCAAGTCCTGTCCCCACCGGGGCTGGGAGCGGCACCCGGGTGTCCTGCTTCCCCCGTCGTCTTCTCCAGACCTCAACCCTGCAGAGTTTTCCCCCGATCTCAGCCCCGCAGCCCCTGCTCCGTGCACGCTGGGGGTGAGGGAGGCCGTGCCTCCTTCCCGCTGGCTTTCTGGCAGTGCTTGGCTCACAGCTCCGCAGCTCCCTAGGTTAAAACAAACTCGGGCAATTAAACTTCTGGGCCGCGGGCTGCAGCCCCGCGGCTGCGAGGCTTTGGACAGTGAGGGGCTATTTCCAGCCCGCGCTGGGAACACAGAGGTGATTCCTCGCGGCAGGGCCGCACGCTATGTGCTGCTCGGATGAAAACCAATCCCGCCCCGGACCTGTGCCCCTCTCCTGGCCCGAGCGCCTCTCCTGTGCACACGCTTGTCCTCTGCCACGGGGATCACAAACTTGGCTGACCCAGGGGAGCGGAGAAGCTGAATGAATTTGCCTCCTGTCCCCAGCGGAGACAGCGTCACCCCGCTGTGCCTCAGGACCCGTTGCCTCTGCCTCCTTTGGATACAGGCGCAGACAAAGCCCTGACCGACCTCCCTGGCGGAGAAATGGGAAAAAACAGGGCTGCACGCTCCGTCCCGGGAGATGGCCCAGCCCCGGGAGATGGCCCAGCCCCAGGAGATGGCCCAGCCCTGGGAGATGGCCCAGCCCTGGGAGATGGCCCAGCCCCGGGAGATGGCCCAGCCCCGGGAGATGGCCCAGCCCCACATCTGGCTCCCTGCAGGCCTTGGGAAAGGCTGAGCGCAGCCCCGGGGGTCGAGGCCAGGCTGGGCAGGGTGCCCAGGGTGCCCGGGGCTGGTTTCTGCTGCCACCTGCAGCCCAGCGCTGCACTGGGATGGGCACTGGGGAGAACTGGGAGGAGAAGACGAGCCGTGGAAAGGGTTGGGGCTGACGGGGAGGGGAAGGCGCGGGGGGACACGACGTGGCCGAGGGGCTGAGGATGCTTCAGCAGCTTGTGTAAGAGCAGGAGCGGGGACCTGCCATGGGCAGGCAGTGCCAGGGCGGGGATCAGAGAGGCGAGTGCCCGCTGAGGCAGCTGATTTTTGGCTCGCGGTGTGAGCTTTCCAGCCGTGCTGCGGGCACATCTCTGCAAAAACAACGCTCCGGTCCAGGGCTGTTGGGAAAGCGAGCGCTGCCGGGGGCCAGCCCCTGCTCCGGGCTGGGTGCGGCTGGAGCCTGCGCGCCCACCGGGCAGACAAAGCTCACGTCCTCTACCCCGGAGGGGTCCCGGCCGAGAGACCGGGGGCTGGAAAGGGCAGGAATGAGGCAGGAGACCTGGGTTTGGGAGCTTTCCGTGACAGCTTCCCGCTGCTTCGATGGCTCCAGCTCCTGGTCTCTGCTCCCACGCACGAGCGCCGTTGCTGGGTGCTTCTCAGGTGCCCAGTGGAGGCGTGCTGTGCTCCAGCGCGCCTCGCCACGAGCCGCAGGGCTACAAATAACGCCTGGCTGTTCCTCCCAGGCTCCTGCTGCCCTCCCAGCTCCTTCCCTCCTTTGCTGCGGGAGCCCTGGGGCTGAGAGGGGAGGAAGACGCAGCCCCAGAGCCGCAGGAGCGGCAGCGTGCGCCTTGCAGGGCGGCTCTGCCCTGCCCCTCCTGCAGGTTTGTGCAGCTTTCGGGGCGAGCGGCCAGGACGCCTGGGACATCCCAAAGCCTCTGCCGCCGCTCCCCGGGCAGGCTGCTGCTCGCTTCTTGCAGGGCGAGAGGGATGGCGTGCAGCGGGAAGCTCCCGGGAGGCTCTGCCTTCGCCCTGCTGCTCACAGGATTACGGCTTCTCGGCGGCTTGTCCTGCTGCCTCGTCCTCCCCGTGCCCCTGTCCTGCGGCGTGGGACGTGGGCAGAGCAGCCTCTGCGTGCAGGGACGGGCTCGGCTGCAGGATCCGGGAGGCAGCCGGAGCCTGTCGGACCTGGGGGGGAGGCTCTGGGACGAGGATGAAGCCGGAGGGGACGGGGCTGTGGCAGGGGCAGAGGAGGAAGGGAAAAGTCTCCAGTCCCAGCCCTCGCCTGCCTCTTCTCGCCCGGCCGGGGTGAGCGGTGGGTTCGGAAGCAGCCCCGCGTGCGCAGAGCGGTGTGTGGGAGCAGGGCCGTGAGACGCGGTGGGACAGAGCTGATCCTCTTGAGTGTATTTATCAGGTGACGGAGGGGACGAGCCCGGGTCGGAGGCTGCCTGGGTTTGTTCGGCCGTGAGTCGTCGCTGTGCTCGGCAGCACCACGGAGCGCGGCCGGGGGCTGGCGAGGCCGGGTACGTGTCTCACTGGCTCCGCTCTGTGTCTTGCAGGATGAAGTGAAGCTCCCATCGAAGCTGAGCATCAGCAAGTCCCTGAAGGAGGGTGAAAAGCAAGAGAAGGAAGGCGAGGGTGAGGAGGCGCCGGCTGGTGAGGACCACGCGGAGGAGGATCACATCCAGCTCTCCTCAGATGAGGAGGTGGAGATCGAGGAGATTATCGAAGAGTCAAGGGCAGAGCGCATCAAAAGGAGCGGCATGAAGAGAGTGGATGACTTTAAGAAGGCCTTCTCAAAGGAGAAGATGGAGAAGACTAAGCTAAAGACCAAGGAAAACCTGGAGAAGACCCGCCACAACTTGGAGAAGACCCGCCACAACCTGGAGAAGAGGATGAACAAACTGGGCACCAAGATCGTGACCAACGAGAGGAGAGAGAAGATGAAGACCTCTCGGGACAAGCTGAGGAAGTCTTTCACCCCCGACCACACCATCTACGCCAGGTCCAAGACGGCCGTCTACAAAGTGCCACCCTTCACTTTCCACGTCAAGAAGATAAGAGAGGGCGAGGTGGAAGTCAAAGCCACGGAGCTGGTGGAGGTGGGCGGAGAGGAGGGAGAAAACTCGGATCTGATGCGTGGGGAGAGCCCCGAGATGCACACGCTGCTGGAGATCACGGAGGAGTCCGACGCGGTACTGGTGGACAAGAGTGACAGTGAGTAGGACCCGCGGCAGCGCGGAAGGCTTGCGGACGGACGGCTGAACACGGAACCAGTCACGTTTTGAGATCTCTCCGCCCCGGTGCCCCGGGGGAAGCGTACACCATGCCTCTTTACTACCCCGCAGAGCCGACGCCAATCCCCTGCCTGCTAGGACGAGGTTGTATTTTATATTTTAGTTTTAGCACACAGGAACACTAGGAACACGGGACTGTTTTTATCTTACACGCGTCAAATCACCCTCGGAGACCATTCCTGACACAGGCTGCGTGAGAGCCTTCCAGCCACCGCCCCTGAAGACGAGCTCTGAGTGACGGGGACCCAGCCCAGCTGGAGAGTGCTAAAACCAAGATAATAACGGCCGTACACCTGGAAACCCCAAGTGCCCTCTGCGAGCAAAGCCCTGGTGTCAAGAAAGCTTCGTGCCGAGCAGCCTGCCCAGCCCACCGGACCCCGGCTCCCCGCGCCGAGCGGGCAGCAAGCCTCCGCGCTGCGGGGCAGAGGATCGGCGACGCGCCCCGCGTGCGGGAGGGGAGAACCGAGCAAATCCTGGGGATTCGCAGAGCGAGGGCGAAGCCGAGCCAGCCCCGTGGCAACGCAGGCGGGTCTGCTCCGCTCTCCCCTCCTGAGGACCGGCTGCCACCACGTCCCGAGGGACCGCGCCTGCCGCTGCTCCCTGCAGCGCTGCCGTTGCAGGGGCAGCGTGGGCGCCCGTTCCCGTGCTTGGGGTCAAGGCCTGGCTGCCAAAACCCTTCCCCGGGGCAGGGAGCACGCAGAGCCGGGGCGCTGCATCCCCCCTCTGCGGTGGCAGCGAGGTGCCTGCTCGCTGCCTGGGGAGAGGGCGAACGCAGGCGGTGGTGCTGGAGAACCCAGCACCGGGTGAAATTCGTTGCCAGAAGGCATTTGGGATGTGCCGGTGCCTCGCGAGGCACTCGGCCGTCAGGGAGCAGCCTCGACACCTTGAGTATTTCTCAGCCCCTGCTTCCTCCAGGGGTCCCGGCCCGGCTCAGGCTCGCACCCACGTCCTTGCTCTTTCCTCCCTGTTTCCTTCTCCCCGCCGGCTTCGCTCCGTCCCCCGCAGCAAGGCAGCGCTCGGATCTCACCCCTCAGCTCGCGGCCACGGCTCCCCGACCCTCCCGGGGGCTGCCACGCTCCGGTTCTCACGCACGCAGCCAGCGCCGCAGCATCGCCCCGGCCCTGCGGGAGCCGGCGGGAGGCCGCTCGCCTCGGCAGCTTCGCCCCGGGGAGCCGTGGGGACGCGCGTGGGGACGCCGGGGCTGCTCCCGGCAGGCAGGCAAGGCGAGGGAGGCGTTGGGCTGTGCTCAGCCCCTGGGCTCAGCACCTCCCGGCGGTGCCGCCGCTTCCCTTCCCGGCCCTCTCCTCCCCGTGCAGCAGGGCCCGACTGAAATATATAAACTTGCTTTTTTTTCCTCTCCGCATCGTTTCCCCTCTTCTTGTCCGGTGCCCCCAGCCCCGGGGTAGGGGCTGGGGGTTGAGGGGGGGTCCTGCCCTGCCGCCTGCGCTGCCCCGAGGGGACGAGGGGCTGGGGGGGGCTGCGGGCAGTGGGCCAAGGTGCGTGGGCTGAGCGGGGGGCTGCGAGGTGAAGGCTCCTCGATGGCAGACGGAGCGAAGCAACCGGCACCGGGCCCTACAATCCATGGGCTCCTGGTCCTACAGATCCATGGGCTCTGGGCCCTACAAACCAACCGGATCCCGGCCCTACAGATCCACGGGGTCCAGGCCCTACAAACCGACCGGCCCTGGCCCTACAGATCCATGGGCTCTGGGCCCTACAAACCAACCGGTCCCGGGCCCTACAGATCCACGGGCTCCGTGCCCTACAAACCGACCGGCTCCCGGCCCTGCAGACCGATGGGCTCCGTGCCCTACAAACCGACCGCTCCCGGTCCCGCATCGTCCCCATCCCGGGGACCAGGACGGGCGGCCCCACCGGGCCCACCGCGGGCGGCTCGCCACCCCCCGTGCTCCGCACCCCAAAGCCCAGTTATTGCTTTTTTTTTATATATATATTTATATTTTTAACGCGTTTTTGTTTTTTTTTAACCCATTTTCCTCCTCGCCCAGGGCACGGTGCCACCGCCGGGCTCGGAGGGGGGGCTGCCGAAGCCTCTAACCGCTTCCTCCGGCCGCCTCCCGGTGAGCGGCTCAGCGAATAAAGGCTCTTTTCTACCGGCACCGGCCTGCCGCCTGCTCACCGGGGGGGCACCCGTCCCACCGGGGGGCACCGGGGACCCCCACCGAGACACCCAAAGCCCCCGGGGGAGCCTGGTCAGGGCAGCCGGGCCTCGCCGGGGCTCGGCTCCGCGCTCCCGGCCTCGTGGCCCCGCCGCCCCGTGCGGGGCCGGTGCTGCCCCGGTGCCCCGGGTGGGGTCGCTGTGGAGCTCCCGCGGCTCCCCCCGGTAAGGGCGCGGCCCCTTTAAGAGGCGGCGGCGGCGGCCGCGGGCCGTGCGCTGACGTCACGGCGCTGCCCGGAACTCAGCCGGGTTTCCCGCACGGCCGTTCCCGGCACGCGCCGCTCCCCCCCCCGCTCCTCCCTCCCTTCACCGCCCGGCGCCGCCCCGCGGCGGGAGGCGGCGCAGAGCCGGGAACAGCCAGCGAGGGGCAGCCCCCCTCCCCTTCGTGACGTCACCGCGAAGAAGACCGCGCTGATTGGCTCGCGACAGCCCGTCCCTCGCGGGGCCGCGCGCTGCTATTGGCTGAGAGGGGCGTGACGCGCTCCAGGGGGGCGGGGCCGGCCGGGCGGCGGCTCCCGGTGGCGTCACTCGGGGCAGGGAGCGGAGCGCGATCGTCGCCGGCACCGGGAGCCGCCGCCACGCCCCGGCCGGGCCCGACGGTGAGAGCGGGGCGGGGGGGGCAGGACCGGGGGGAGCCGGGGCATACCGGGAGGAACCGGGGGGGAACCGGGGGATATCGGGAGGGAACCGGGGGGGACTGGGAGGGAACCGGGACCGCGGCTCCGCTGCCGCTCCCCGCTGCCGGCCCCCGCGGGCGCCAAGTCCCCGTGCTCCCGAGCACCCCTGGGCGCTGCCCCGGTGCTACCGGGGCTCTCCCATCCTCCCCGTCCTCTCCCGGTACCGGCAACCCCCCGGTTGTCCCCGGTTACCCGTTCCCCGTTGTCGCCCTGCGGTACACCGGGCGGGTTCGGGGAGCCCGGGGTATTTAACGCGGCGCCCCGCTCTGACAGCCCCGGGGGCGCCCGGGTTACCGGAGGGGGGTGACGGGGGGGGCGTTACCGGAGGGGGGTCACCGGAGGCGGCCCCCGGAGCTGTCCCGGCACCGAACCGAGGGTCCCGCAGCCGCTCGCTGGGTTTGGGGGAAGGGAACGGCTCCGTGTCCCTCGGGGGAGGGGGGCGGGGCTGCGGCCGTGTCCCACCGGGGGGCTTCAACCGTCCCCCACCGGGGGGGGGGGGGGGTTGGCCCCCGGGGGGGGCGGGCCCGGAGCGGGGCCGCCCCCCCCGGCCCCGCCCCCCCCCCCCGCCCCCGGCGGGGGGGGGTGGCCCGGGTGGGCTCTCTGGAAGGGCCCCTCCGCACCCCGGGGCTCGGCGGATGCTCGCGGCCACATCGGGACGGCTGCGGGGGGATTCGGGGAGCCCCCCGCGGAGGTTGGGAGCCTGCCCCCGGCCTCCCCCTGCCCCTTCCCCAAATCCACCCCCTCCGGGGCTGCCCCTGGAAGACCCCCCCCCCCCCCCCCCCCCCCCCGTGCTGTTTTTTGGGGGGGGGTCTCTCCGCTCACGCTGCCTGCGGGACCCCAAGGGGGGGTCCTCGGGGGCGTACCCGGCCACCAGGCCAGAGAAGCCGACCCGAGGCCGCGGCACGGCGGCTTCCCAGCCCCGCTCGGGTTACGGCTCCCCAGGGGCTCCCGTCGCTGCCTCCCGAGCTCTGCCCTTGCCGGGGAGCCTCCGAAAGCCGACCCTGAGCTCCCGGGAGGCTTTTGGCAGCTTCACGCCGGGCTCCGGCCGGCTCGTTTCCCTCGGGGCCCGCGTGGTGCCGTGTTGGTCGCGCTCTGGCTCTGCTCCAGCGACGAGCGGGGAGGCAGGGCCAGGGCGAGCCCGGCGGCGTCGGGGAGCTTCGGGCAGGGCTTGGGGGAGCTTCGAGCCTCGGAGCTGCAAATCTGCCCCAGGGAGGCTTCCCGCTGCCGGGGCCGGGCTGGAGGCAGGATCCCGCGGCAGGTTTTGGGCGAAGGAGATGGCGTTTTTGGTAACGCCGGTGAGTCGGGCAGCACGGGGGGTCCCGGGGCCCTTTTTCCTCGAGGACAGCAGCAGCAGCCCCGCGATGCTGGAGGTGGGCGCCGCACCGAAGCGGGGGCTCCCTTTCGCGAGGCCGTCAGCTGCTCCCCGACCTCCCCGGCCTCTCCGCGTCCCCTGACCTGCGGACCAGCCCCCGGCAGCGGAGCCGTCCCGGCTCGCCGTGAGCCCCCGATTTAACGAACCCCATCCCGAGGCTGTTCCCGGCCCTCTCTTCCCTCAGCGGCGCCGGGAGGCTTCGTAGGCTCAGTCTCCCGTCGAAGCCGGGTGATGTAAAAACCCGGCGCCACCTCCCGCCCCTGCTCCTCGATCCCTCGAGGAGCCGAGGACGAGGGGGTGAAAGGGATCCCCCGGGGCTGCCCACGAGCTCGGCTCCCGGCCGTCCCCGCTCCCACGCGGGGCCCAAATCCCCCGCGGCGGCTTCCCTCGCGTTTGCGTGCTCGGTCTGCAGCGACTTCCTCCGCTTCCTCGGCCGCCCGCCCGGCGAAGAGCCGCCTGCGGTGGGACGGGGCCGAGCCGCTCGCCTCTCGCCGCACGCAACTTCTGTTTCTTTAGGGATCGCCGCGGCTGCGCCGTGCGCTTGCCCCCCGGAGGGAGGGAGGGGGGGGGGGGGGGGGGGGCTCTGCTTCGGGGTTTTGGTCCTGGGCGTTTTGGGGCTCGGGTACAGCCCCGCGGTGCCTGGCTCAGGGCTTCCCTGGGGGGGTATCTGCTGGGTCAGGGAAGCGCAGGGCAGGAGGCGCTGGGCGCAGGGGGGTTGCGGGTTCCCGGCTCCTGCCGGCCGTGTGTTTGCCGTTCCGTTTCCCACCGGGAGCAGCTCCTCGTGCTCCACGCTGCAGCCACGGTGCTGGGCTAACGGGGACGCGAGCGCTCCCCGCGCTGCCGCAGGCAGGGAAACGACCAGCGGAGGAGAGCTGCGGAACGGGGGCTTTGCCGCCGTGCCCGGCGAGCAGCTGCGATGCGAAACCCAAAAGTCCTGGGGTCGTAAAGGCCCCGGTACATCGAGCCAGGTCGTGCCCTGAGCGTGGAGGAGCTCTGCAGGCTGGACGAGCGTCTGGCTCTCTCCAGGCTCCTGCCCCCGTCTCCTCCCTCCTGTTGCCGCACCGAGCCCAGGCTTTGTTCACGTGGGCTTCCCTGCAGCTGAACCTTTGAACCCAGCCCCGTGGTGCAACCTCCTGCGAGCGTTGCTGCCGCCGGCCGGGCTGCGTGGTGCCCGGGGAGGTGCAGGAACCAGCTGAGCTCCTCGCCAGGTGCCTGCGCCTGCCTCCTCGCCGTGTCTCAGCCCCTTTTTTTTCCTCCTCTTACAAAACCCAGGCATAAAAATTGGGGGAAGGTCGCGTGCAGCAGCCACCCGAACAGCCGGCGGTGATTTCAGCTGGCAGTGATCGGAGCCCCTTGGAGAACCTGATAATTGAGCCCGGCTCAATTAGCAGCCGCTCCGGGCCGGGAGGGGACGCGGTGGCACGGAGCCGTGCCGAAGCCGCGGGTGCGGGCAGCGTCCCTCGTGCTGCCAGCAAACCTGCACCAGCGCGCACCCGGAGCTTACAGGGGGCAAGCTGAGGGGGTGACGCCTTCAGGCTTCGCTCCCTTCTTTATTTCCTAATAAAAACCCACCCGGCAGTGCCCCCGAGGCCGGTTGCTTCGCCTCCTCCTGCTCCCAGCCCATCCTGGAGCCGGGAGCTCTGCAGGACGGGGGCTTAACCCCAATTTCCTCCCGCCCGCGTCCTCCCCGAGCACGAAGGTGGTGCCGCGGCCGCAGCTCTGCTCCTTCCCCGGCCCCCTCGGCCGCCTTGCAGCCCCTCTGCCCCCGGGGTAAGGCTGCCTGCGCCTTCCTGGGCTCCGGCACGGCCCCTCGGCCGCCTGCCAGCTGACATGTCGCTCGCCGGGGTGGCTGGTGCAGAAACCCCAGCGGCTTTCCGCGGGGACGCGGCCGCCCGGCGGAGCGCTTGGCGCCTCGCCGTCCCCTCCTCGGCTTCGCTTCGGTTTCCATCGAGCGGCAGCGGGCTCGAAAATCTCTCCTTCCTTGTTTCTGTCACTTCCCGGCAGTCCCCGCCTTCCGCGCTTACTGTAAGCTCTGCGGCTCCTTCCCTGCCCCGCCGGAGCAGGCGCAGGACGGCCGGAGGGCGTGTGCCAGGGACTGGCACCGGGTTCCGGCCCCGTACCTCTCGCTGCCCACCTCCATGCCCGACAGCCTCCCTCTGCCCCCCGGCGAGAAGGTAGGAAAGCTTTGGTGCCTCTCTAGGAGGAAGTTTGGCTGCCGGCGGCATTTGGGGAAATGGTTTTTGGTTGTGTTGTGTTGTTTTTTTTTTTTGAGAGGAAACCCAAGCGGGGCTCTGGGCCTGCTGAGTTTGTGGAAGTCCTCTGCGTCTGCACGGCCCCGAAATCGAGTGGGAGAGGCGGGGGCGCAGCTCCGACCTCGGATATTTTGGGTTAATCTCCTGGCACCGGGTACAAACGTGGGGGGGGGGAGGAAGGGGGGCAGGCCCTGGGCTTTCTCCAGCTCCCCAGCAGCCGCAGAACCTGCCTCGCCTCCGCGTTTTCGGCTGGGTTTCACGCCAAGACCCTGGAGCTGGCGCGGTGCTGCTGCGTGCCGAGCACCCCGGTGCCCTGGGTTGTTTTCCCCGTGTGACCGGGGCTCACGGGAACAGGGCTCACAGTGCCCGGCACACGAACACCCCCCCACGCTCCCCCCCGCCCCCAAAACACGCACTTTTTCGTGCATTTATGCCCTCGCTGCCGCTGTGGTTTGGGTCTGTGGTTCCGCCTCCTCTCGACGCAGGGCCCTGCGCTGCTGACGACAGCGGCGCCTGCACCCTGAGCCGAGGGTGCTCGGTCCCTTGGGCTCGGCAGGGGCGAGGAGCTGGGCATCGGGCAGCTCCTGCTCGGTGGGGAAGAGAGCACGTGGCCGATGGGGGTGATGGCCGGGGGGGCTGTGTGCGGTGCCTGAGCCCCCCCCCGGAGCCGTGTCAGTCCTTAGGGCAGGGGAAAATCGGAGCTGGCTGCGCTGTGTGCTGAGCATCAGAGCCGGCCGTGCTCCCGCCCTGCTTTGTGCTGAGCGGCGGGTGCTGAGGGCAGGCAGGCAGCCCCCCCCCCCGGCTCGCGCCTGGGGTCACCGCAGAGCCCCCTGCCTCGGGCACGCAGCCGGTCATGGCCGTCTCTTTGAGCTCTCCTCCGTTCCCCTCGGGGCCTTTCAGGGAGGGTTTCCTGCAGGCCGAGGGGGGGCCGTGCTGACCGACCCGCCCGCTGCTCTCCCCCCGCCCCCAGGTCTCCGGAGCCGGCCAGGATGGCGCAGTGGAACCAGCTGCAGCAGCTCGACACGCGCTACCTGGAGCAGCTCCACCAGCTCTACAGCGACAGCTTCCCCATGGAGCTGCGGCAGTTCCTGGCCCCGTGGATTGAGAGCCAGGACTGGTAAGGCGCCGCCGAGAGCTCTGGCGCGTGGATCGTGTTTGGGACACCCGCCTGGGTGCTGGCGGGTGCCGAGGAGCCCCGGGGGAGCTCTGCCAGCTCCTCTTGGCGTGGCTGGGCTGCTTTTCCACCCCAACGTGCCCGTGGCGTAAAAGGGAGCGGGATTCGGTGTGCAAGGCATCGGACCTCAAGCCGGGGGAGGTCCGAAGCAGGGCTGTCCCCACCCTCGCTGGTTTCCCTCGCCCTTTGTTGTAAACGAGGATGAAACGGAGCAGCAGCTCCTGCGTCCCCTCCGGAGGGCACGGGGGACCGGTGCGGTGCTGGTGCGTGCTGCCCGTGCGCGAATCTGGAACCCTGCGCTCCCAGGGGCGGTCACCCGGCTCAATTTATTGGCGCTGAGCAAATACCAGCCCGCTCTGGCTGGTTAGGGATGTTCAGCCACGGGGGGGGGGGGGACAACAGCGGGTGCTGCCCTGCCCCCGGGCACCAGGACTCGCCGCTCTCCCCCCTGCACAGGGCGTACGCCGCCAACAAGGAGTCGCACGCCACGCTGGTGTTCCACAACCTGCTGGGGGAGATCGACCAGCAGTACAGCCGCTTCCTGCAGGAGTCCAACGTCCTGTACCAGCACAACCTGCGGCGCATCAAGCAGTTCCTGCAGGTGAGGCAGAGCCCCCCAACCAACCCCCGTTGGGTTTTCCCTCGGGCACGGATATCCAGCGGCTTCCAGGCTCGCAAACCTTCTGTCGGTGAGCGTGCCGGGGGGCTGGGTGGAGGAGGCTAACCTCCAGGATTGGAACGGTTTACAGAGCAGGTACTTGGAGAAGCCGATGGAAATAGCTCGCATCGTGGCTCGCTGCCTCTGGGAAGAGTCCCGGCTCCTGCAGACGGCTGCCACCGCAGCCCAGGTAAGGGGCTTGGGGGTCCTGGGGCCGCCATCCTGCCGCCCGCCCCGCGGCGCTGGGCGGGTACCCGGTGCCACTGGGAGGCTCCAGCCTGAAGCCTCCCCCCCCCCGCTCGCTGCCTTCAGCGGTGGCAGTGCAGAGGGATGGGCGAGCCGCAGGGAAGGGCACCTGGGATGCCTCCTGGCTGCTCTGCCCCTGGCTTTTTGCGGTGTGGGGGTGCAGACCCTCCCTGCAGAACCTCCTCGCACCAAGTCCCGGCCCCTTTCTAACTCCCTCCTTGTCCCCCTCCGCAGCAAGGAGGACAGGCGACGCATCCGACAGCGGCCGTGGTGACAGAAAAGCAGCAGATGCTGGAGCAGCACCTGCAGGATGTGAGGAAGAGGGTGCAGGTAAGCGTGCTGCCCAGACGCCTCCTCCCCTCCCTGCAGCGCTGGGATTGAGCGCTTGGAGCCAATTCCCGCCTCTCGCCTTGCAGGATCTGGAGCAGAAGATGAAAGTGGTGGAGAATCTCCAGGACGACTTTGATTTTAACTACAAGACTTTGAAAAGCCAAGGGGGTAATGGAAGCTCGTTAGCATCTGGCAAAGCCAAAATGTGTTCCCGCAAGGAACCTCGCCCGGGGGGCACGTTCCAGCCCTTCCAGCCCTCCGTGCCTTCGCTCCAGGCCTGGGGTGTTTTACACTCCGGGCATTTGCATGTTAATTGGAGAGAGCTTGGGTTTTGTTTCTGCCCCTGACGTGGCCTCGGGGAAGGGGGGAGCTGAACCAGAACCCTGTCCCCTAAGGGAAAACGGCATATGGAGGTGGCAGCGCTGCCGGCTGCGCGGGGACGCCAGCCTGGTGCTCGGAGGCAGCGCTGGCAGAGGCTGCGGGAGATCTCCGCTCAACTTCTGACACCTTTCGGAGGGCCTGCTCCTTTGCAGCCAGCCGTGAAGTCTTTGTGTGACGTTGGGGAGGGCAGGAGGAGCGTGCCGGGCTGAAGCTCTGTCTCCTCTCTGCGCAGACATGCAGGATCTCAACGGGAACAACCAGTCGGTGACGAGGCAGAAGATGCAGCAGCTGGAACAGATGCTCACCGCGCTGGACCAGATGCGAAGGGTACGTCGTGGCCCTGGCCCTCCGGATCCCCCCCGGGGGGGCACGAAAGCGCCTTTATCTGGGACCTGGGTCTGGCGTTCGTGCGTGGAGCAGCCCTGGAAATGCACCCTCGGGCAACTTCATCTCTCCTGAGTGTGGAATTTGCGGGTTTTGGAGGATGTCAGAGGGAGCTGAAGGTCTGCTTCCCCTTTTTGACAGGGTATCGTGAGCGAGCTGGCTGGCCTGCTGTCAGCCATGGAGTACGTGCAGAAGATGCTGGCAGACGAGGAGCTGGCAGACTGGAAGAGACGGCAGCAAATCGCTTGCATCGGCGGCCCACCCAATATCTGCTTAGACCGGCTTGAGAACTGGTAAGAGAGCTGCCTGGGGCTTGTGTCGGTGCCCAGGGAGGCAGCGGTCGAACGCCCGCGTGGCAGTGAGCTCTCGGCCTCTGGCAGCGTCCTCGCAGAGCGGTCACTGATGCCCCCAGGCGCAGAGGCAACCACTACCCCGTGGTCCTGGTAGCGCTGGGCTAGCGAGCCCCAGGCTTGCGGGGTGCTGAGGTGTAAGAAGCTCCCAGCCCGGCACCGCCGTTTGCCAGCCCTTGGCTGCTGTGCCCCCGCAGAGCTTGGGTACGGGCAGGATTCTTCCGTGGTGCACAGCCGAGAAAAATGCCCTGAGCTGGGAGCTGCGGGCGGGTTCTGTTCTCTGCCGCTTCGGTGCGCTGAGCGGCCTCCCTTGCACGAGCAAGGGCGGGGGGGGGCTCTGCAGGCTGGGACCGTGCAGGGCTCTGTAGGCTGGGGCTGTGGGGGGGCTCAGCAGCCGGAGCTAACGCTGGTTCTTCCTGCCCCCCCTAGGATAACCTCTCTTGCCGAATCGCAGCTACAGACCCGGCAGCAGATCAAGAAGCTGGAAGAGCTGCAACAGAAAGTGTCCTACAAGGGCGACCCCATCGTCCAGCACCGGCCCATGCTGGAGGAACGGATCGTGGAGCTCTTCAGGAACCTGATGAAAAGGTGCCGGGGCAGGGGGGTGGGCTGGGAGGGAGACAGGGGCAGCTCCTCGGGCGCGGGCAGCGCGTTGAGGAGTGAGCAGCGGCCGTGCCGGGAGGGTGCTGAGCTTTGACGGTGCTTCTCGTCGTCTCCTCCAGCGCGTTCGTGGTGGAGAGGCAGCCCTGCATGCCCATGCATCCCGACCGGCCCCTGGTCATCAAAACCGGCGTGCAGTTCACCACCAAAGTCAGGTCGGTCGCCGGCTCCGTGCTGCAGGAGGGGGACGGGAGCCGTGCCGGGGGGGGGAATTTGGGGGCTCTCTCCCGGGGATGCTGCTGCAGACGCAGCCTCCAGCTCGCCCTGGGAGGAAAGGGCTTCCCTGCAGGCCGGTCCTGCTGGAGCGCAGCCTGGGTGACTCAGGGCAGGGACCGTGGCTGCTGGCCGGGGCTGCGCCGTGTTCCTGGAGGCAGGCAGGGTTCTGGTAAATCCCGCCGCGGGGGTGGCCGGCGGGAAGCGTCTGCACGTTGTCCCTGGCCAGATGCCTCTCGTCTGGCCTGCATCCCTCAGCAGGCTCTGTGGGGAGCCTCTGTGCCGACACCCTGAGCTTCCCCACCTCCCGGCTGCGCCCCTCTTTGGCACGAGGCGGCCTCTGGCCACGCAGCAGCACAGACGGGGTTTGCTCGGGGCAAAATCTGCCTGATCTGGGCAGCCAGCAGGCAGAGCAAACCCTCCTCGGGGGGCTTAGGGGAGCAGCAGTGCCCTTTTGGGGACGGGTGTCGGGGTGCCGTGCCACAGCTCTGTGTGCCAAGGGGTTTAGGGGTGCCGGAGGAGCCGGGCAGTGCCGCGTCCTGCCGGGTTTTGGATGTTGGTGCTCAAACTCTGCTCGCCCTGCAGGTTGTTGGTGAAGTTCCCGGAGCTGAATTACCAGCTGAAAATCAAAGTCTGCATCGACAAGTGAGTCCCGTGCTCTGACCCGGGTGCTGGGTAGAGGTTTTGGGGTCAGACGTGTTCCTGCAGCCCCTGGGTCAAGCTCCATCCCTGCATTTAAGGCCAGCGTGACCCCTGGGGAAGGCGCAGGGTGCCCGGGGATCCCCGAGATCCGTTCCCAAATTGTGGGGACAGCCTGGGGGGGTCGTGGGACTCGATGCCGTGCCGCCAACCTCCCCCTCACCAGTGCGGGGAGGCCGTGGCCGTGACCGCTTGTCTCTCTTCCCTTTCCTAGGGACTCTGGTGATGTCGCAGCACTCCGGGGGTAAGTGCAATGGTTTCTTTTCTTTTTTTTTTTTCTTCCTTTCTTTCTTGCTTCTGCTTTTAACCTTGGCGAACGTCCTACCGCACGTTCGCCCCGAGGAGGCCGCCAGCCACGCTGCGTCTTTTCCTCTTTTCAGGTCCCGGAAGTTTAACATCCTGGGGACGAACACCAAGGTCATGAACATGGAGGAGTCCAACAACGGCAGCCTCTCGGCGGAGTTCAAGCACCTGGTAGGTACCGCGAGCCCCCGGGGGCCGCTCCTGCCGGGGCCGTGCGCCCTCGTGGCCACGCTTCAGCCTCTTCCTTCCCTCCGCAGACCCTGCGGGAGCAGCGCTGCGGGAACGGAGGCAGAGCCAACTGCGATGTAAGTTGGGTTTTTTTGGGGGTGTCCTGGCTCTGGAGAGCCCTTTGCCAGCAGCTCTGCTCAGGGCAGCCGTAGCCATCGCTGCATCTCCTTCCCTGATGAGTAGTTAGGCACAGGGGGAGCGGGGATTGCCCCGGGGGGGGGTTTCCCGTGGCACCTTCTGGCACGTTGGCGGCTGCCAACCCAGCCCTGCCCGCCCAGACCCCATCAGCACCGTGCCTCGGGCTGAAGGCAGGTGTCTCCCGTGGGCTCACCGTGTCCTCCTCTGCGCCAGGCCTCGCTGATTGTCACCGAGGAGCTGCACCTCATCACCTTCGAGACAGAGGTGTATCACCAGGGGCTGAAGATCGACCTGGAGGTGAGCCGGGGGTTAGCTGCGGGCCGCGCTTTGCCGCAGAGGAGCAGCTCGGGGCACCCTCAGCTTCCTCGGAGGTGAAGCCCAGGAGGTGCAGCCTGCGGGCTTTCCCGAGCTGTGCCCCGCTCTGCTGGATGTGTCTGGGCCGGGGAGGCTGGCTGGGATGAAGCACGGAGTTCTGGTCGTGGCTTGGGGAGACGTCCCAGCCCGCGGTCGTGTCTTCTCTTTGCAGACCCACTCGCTGCCCGTGGTGGTGATCTCGAACATCTGCCAGATGCCCAACGCCTGGGCGTCCATCCTGTGGTACAACATGCTGACCAACAACCCCAAGGTAGGGCCCAGCAGCGCGGGGCGGCTGCCGGAGGAGCAGGGCTTGCTTCGGGCCGCGGCATCCCGGCTGGCAGGCAGCAAAACCGCTCAGCCCCATCAGCAGGGCTGGCTCAGGACCCGGCCCTGCTCCTGCCCCCTTGTCCTGCTCAGGGGGCCGCGTTTTCCCTCCCGCAGAACGTCAACTTCTTCACCAAGCCCCCCATCGGGACGTGGGACCAGGTGGCCGAGGTGCTGAGCTGGCAGTTCTCCTCCACCACCAAGCGAGGCCTCAGCATCGAGCAGCTGACGACGCTGGCAGAAAAACTCCTCGGTAACCCTCCGGGGGCATCCTGCCTCTTGCTGCCACCCCTCCTGGCTGCTCCCTGCCTGTAAAAACACAGCGGGGTAGCAAGATCGGGGTGCCTGGGGAGGAAGCTGTCACTTCTAGTTGCTTGGTTCCCCCCCTCCCCCCCCCAAACACTGTAAAGCTTTTGGTTGCTGTGTGGAGATGGTAATTTTGGGAGTGGCACCCCAAAAATTGATGCTCCTGTTCTTCTCTGCCAGGGCCAGGTGTGAATTACTCGGGCTGCCAGATCACCTGGGCCAAGTTCTGCAAGGTGTGGTGCCCTCTTCGCCCCCCCGGCGCCTCCGCTTGGCCGCCCTCCCTGCGAGCTGCCCTCCCAGCCTCTCTGCTCTCTTCCTCAGGAGAACATGGCCGGCAAAGGCTTCTCGTTTTGGGTCTGGCTGGACAACATCATTGACTTGGTGAAGAAATACATCCTGGCGCTGTGGAACGAAGGGTGAGCCTCAGCCAGCGTCGATCCGGTCAGCTTGGGGACCCCCGAGTCCTGTCCCGATGGAGGGGGGGGGGTGTTCAGGGGCAGGCTGGCTTTTCTGCTGCCTTTTGTGCCCGAGCCCTGCTGGCTGGTTCAGGATGAAAACCCCTGGGAATCCCCAGACTGTCCCCTAAATGTCGGTGGCTCTGCTGGCGGCTGCTGCCCGTGCAGAGAACCGGCAGGATTCAAGCCTTGGGGACAGCGTCCCCGGTGCCCTGCCCCCCCCCCCCCCAACCCACCTTGCTCCCTGCCCCCCCAGGTACATCATGGGCTTCATCAGCAAGGAGCGGGAGCGAGCCATCCTGAGCACCAAGCCCCCGGGCACCTTCCTGCTGCGGTTCAGCGAGAGCAGCAAGGAGGGCGGCATCACCTTCACCTGGGTGGAGAAGGACATCAGCGGTACGTCGTCCTGGGCGCGCCGCTCCCCCCTCCAAAGGGGGCTCGGGACCCCCTGATGAGCCGTTCTCCCTCGTCCTCGTCCTGCTGGGCCCTCTCCCTGGTTAAATGATTTGAGCCCCGGGTGTCCTTTTTGCTGGTTTCTGCCTCCTGGGTGCCCCCAGCCACGTGCTCCCTTTTCCCGTGGCCCTGAAAGCGCCGTGCGGGTCTGTCCTGCCCCTGCCGGGTGCCTCCCCCAGGCTGCTCTGTCCCGTCCCTGGGGTGTTCGGGGCAAGTCCCTGCCTCCTCCCGAGGAGCGCAGGTGTCCTGCCCCGTGTCCTAAAGCCTCCTCGTACAGGGAAAACCCAGATCCAGTCCGTGGAGCCTTACACCAAGCAGCAGCTGAACAGCATGTCGTTCGCCGAGATCATCATGGGCTACAAGATCATGGACGCCACCAACATCCTGGTGTCCCCCCTGGTGTACCTGTACCCCGACATCCCCAAGGAGGAGGCGTTTGGGAAGTACTGCCGCTCCGAGAGCCAGGAGCACTCGGAAGCTACCGACTCAGGTAGTCGTTGACTTTCCGCGGCCCTGCGCGGCGCCCGCCTGCTTTCGGATGGGTCGCGGGGCGGCTGCAGGGACGGCACCGTGGTGGGAAGAGCCCTCTCCGGCAGGGGGATGCCGTGGTGGTCACGGGAGGGTCCGGGGACCCTGCGGGGTCTGGGCAGTGCCTTGGGGGGGGCTGAGCAGGGGCTGTCTGCAGGGCTGTGCCCCTCTGGGGGCAGTTGTTCCTCCTGCAGCTGGTGACGAGGCCGCTCTCTCCTCTGCAGGTGCTGCTCCCTATCTAAAGACCAAGTTCATCTGTGTCACCCCGTAAGTGTTCCCGGGGGCGTCTCTAAATGCATTCGTGTGCCTTGGCTGGGGATGGGGGGGGTTGGTTCTCACAGCTGCTTCACCCGGGTGCCTTGGGGCTCCCTGCCTGTGCAGGGGGAGAGCGCAGCGGTGCTGAGCCAAGCTCCTGAAGCCCGTTCTCCCCCTCCGGGGGCCCCTTTCCTCCCCGAGAGCTCCCAGCCCGGCTGCACTGCGCCCTGGGGCCCTCTGGGGGAGGGCAGGGGGTTGTCGGAGAGCTCCGGCCAGGCCCTGCCTGACTCGGGTGGTTTCTGTGCTTTCCCCTCCCTCTGCCAGCACCTCCTTCAGCAACACCATCGACCTGCCCATGTCCCCGCGCACCCTGGACTCGCTCATGCAGTTCGGCAACAGCAGCGAGGGAGCCGAGGCCAACGCGGGCGGCCAGTTCGGTGAGCCTGGGGGGGGGACACCCAGCACCCGGGGGGCAGCCTGACGGTGCCTGGAGCCTCGAGGGGTCAGGATGCGGCCCCCCGTAACCCCCCCCTACCCTTGCTTCCCCCAGAGTCGCTGACCTTCGACATGGAGCTGACCCCGGAGTGCGCTTCTTCACCGATGTGACGTGCTGCCCCGTGCTCACGGCCCCCCCCCGGCTCGGGCTGCCCGGCTCCCCGTCGTCCCCCGGTCTCACCCCGTTAGGTCTCGTCTGCTCCGGGCCTTTTCTCGGGACGAGCTGGGGGCCGCGATCCCTGCCACCGCCTCCTCCTTTGAGCCGCCCAAACGCCCACCTCTCGGCGGTGGTGATGCTGGTTGTCTCTTTGGGGGCGGGGGGGGGGGGGGGGGGGAAAAAAGGGGGGGGGGGGCGAACCTTTTTCTATTTCCTTCCGTAACAGTTTTTTTTTTTTTTTTATCCTCGTTTTGCTCATTCAAGTGCCTCTTAGCCTCCGATCGCAGCCTCGGTTCTTACAAACGCTTCCGCAGCCCCTGCCCTGCTGCTGAACGCCGCTCCCCCGAGCGCCGGCGCCCAAAAGCCCGCGGCCATCGCGCCAGCCTCGATTCTCCTCTGCGGGGCTGCCGGGGCACCAGCCAGCCCTAACCTCCTCCTCCTTGGGGGGGGTCACCCGCTGTGCCACGGGTCCCCCGGGAGCTGGCGGAGGGGTCTCACCTCTGCGCCTCCAGCTGCCCCCCTGCTCGTGGCTGCCAGGACCCGCGAGTGGCTCCGCGCTGAGCCCAATTGTCCGTCCCCGTCCTCGGGGGGCTCTGCCGGGAGCAGGGAGCTTTGGGAGCTTGCTGCCACCCTCCTGCTGCGGGCAGGAAGACGCGGTGAGATGCGGCAGCCCAGGGCACGGCCGCTTTCCCTGCTGGGCAGAGCCCCCTGGGGAAGGAGGGTGAAGCGTCCCAGCAGCGGTGCGTGCCCGTGAGCGCGCAGCGATTGCATCTCGGGTCTCCTTTTGGGAGCAGCGCTGGGGGGCCGGGCTCGGCCCTCTCCCCTCCGACACGGCTCGTGGTGACCCGGGCAGGGGGCTTGCAGCTCCTCGGGGGGCTTCGTGTGGCGCTGGGGCTGGGGTTGGCTGCGGCTGTGACGCTAGGAGGTGGCGAGGGTGGAAGGGAGCGGGGTGGATGGAGGGGAGGAAGCTGCTGGGGGCCGTAGGAAGGTGGTGCTGGAGCTCCAGGGGGGTTGGAGAAGCTGCTCCGTGCTCCCCCAGCCTGGGGGAGCCCTCCTGCCCTTCCCATGCACAGCCCCAGTCTGAAGGAGATGCTGGTGGGCAAGGAACTGGGGGGAGAGGCAGCCTGAGAGCTGCCGACCCCCCCCGAGAGCCGCTGGGAGCCCCCTGTGGTACCGGGGGCTGTGGGGTGGCTCGGGGGGGTGCGTGCATTTTGGGGCAGAGCAGTGGGACCCAGAGGTGCTGGTACCAGCAGTGCTGTCTTACTGGGGGCAGCACGAGGGGGTGCAGGTCTTGGTTCTGCAGGGGGAGAGATGCCCGCCGGTCTGTACCCATGGCCGTGCTGTGGGGCAGGGGGGGCTCTGGGGGGCTTCGGGGACACGGCTCTGGCTTTTCTACCCCGTCGTAGTGCCGGGGTGCCCGCACGGCCCTCCTGCCCCCGTGGGCTGCGCTGGTCAGGATCGGGCAGGGAGCCAAAGGGCAGCGTCGTGGGCAGGGCAGGATCCGTCCCGCGCCCTGGGAAAGGGGGAAGAGGGTTGCGGAGTTGGTCGTGGCTCCCCTCGGGGACAGGACCGTGGCCCTCGGGGACAGGACCGTGGTGGCCCTTTGGAGTCGGTAGGTGCTCAGAGGGGACGAGGGGGATGCCTGTCGCTTGTCCCCGTGCTGGCGCGTAGCTGCCTCCAGCTGCAGTCACCGTAGCCCTGGGCAACTTTCAGATACTGTAAAAATTTTTATTTTTTTGTATATTGCATTGCTGTATCTACAGGCTTCAACTTTCTCCAGAATAAAAGGCTCTGAAGCGACCCGCTCTCCCGTGCGTCTGGGAACTTGGGTTCCTCGGGCTGCTTCCCAGGGTGGGCGCAGTGCTCGTGGGGAGGGGATGGGGTGGTGTGTGTGTGTCCCCACCCCTTTTTTTCAGGGTTTTTAGCCCAAGGTGGCTGCGTTGGAGCCCTGCAGGGCTGCAGCGTGGGCCTGCTCTGCCCTCTCGTGGGGAGGTGCAGGATCCTGCTGCGAGCGCTCTGCGCCCGGGAAATGCAGCCCTTGGGGGGGGGGGGGGGGGGTTTTTGGGGCCAGGGCTTTGTAGGACTGGGCTGAGCCCCCCCAGCTCCTGCAGGGCTTTACCCTGGAGCTGTCCCCTGCTGCATCTCCCTCCCTGTCCCCTGCAGAGCAGGAGCGTGGAGGCAGCAGCGGGATGCACGCGGGGCCAGGGCTCAGGCGAGGCCAAGAGGGAGAGATTACTGCTCCGTGGGGGCAGGATTAGCAGGGGATTTTCATGTGGGTCACAATAAATCCCCCGATCCCCTCTGCCCTGTGCTCCCCTGAGGTGCTGGGGGGGGGTCCTGGAGCTGCCTGTGCCCCGCAGCATCCCGCTCCCATCTTGGCTGTGCAGGGGCAGGCGTGTGCCCCCCTCAGGACCCCCTTGTCCCCTCCGTGTCCCCATGCAGACCCCTGCTTTGGTGTCCCAGAGCCCCTTCCTGGCACCTGCTGCAGCCCGGCTGGCCCTTATGGGATCGCACCACCCAGCCCCTCTGTTCCCAGCTGCGGGATGGGGCGGAAAACCCCAGAAGAGGGAATTTTCTCCTGATATGCAAACCCTGGGCTCGCCCCAACCGTCAGGGGGTCGGGAACGCAGCGTCCCCTCCCGCCCCGCAGCAGATAAGAGCTCCCTTATCGCCGTGTGCCCACATGCCCCGCTGCATCCCTGCCTCAACCTGCTTCGTTAGCCTCAGGGCCCGGCCCCTTGAGTAAGGCGGGTTAATTGGCTGTGTTAATTGGCTGCCTATCGAATCGCAATCGTTGCTGTTGTGAATGCTCCGGTTGGCAGAGCGCTGGGCAAGTGCGGCAGCCTGATTTGCAGCAGAAGGCACCCGCTGGAGCCCCGCAGCCCCACAGCGAGTATCCCCTGCCCTGCCTCTGCCCCGGGGCTGGACCCCAGGAAAGTCCCAGGACGGGGCAGCGTCAGCACGAAGCCAGCACGCGGTGTGCAATTTGGGGTCTGGCAGGGCTGGCTGCAGCCCCAGCGCTTGGGTTTTGGGGAGCACCTGGCAAACCTCAGCTCGGAGGGGGCTCTTCTCGCCTTGGGGTCAGCCTGGTCCCTGAAACCAGCCCGGGGTTTGGTCGGGGATAGGCTCTGTCCCCTGGAAGCCTTGGGGCGGGCTGGAGGCTGCGGGGTTGTTTGTGGCTGCGAAAGGAGGTCACTGGAGCGGCTTTGCTCCCCTCCAGCCCCTGGCCCCGCAGCGGGGAGGGAGCGGGGACGGCGTCTGGGTCGAACACGCCACAAGGGATTAGGGGTTTCCAAATGCGGATAAGCTGCTTGGGCTGCAGACGCTCGCGTGACAGGGACAGGGGTGGCCCCGTGGGGATGGGCGGCCACCTGCCAGGGCAGCCCTGCGTTGCGGGGACCCGCAGCAAGCAGCCGTGGGCACGGCGGAGCCGGCAGCTCCCGCGGGGCCCTGGCTGCAGCCGTGCCTCAGCCTTGCTCCAGGAGGTCCCCGTCGTGCTGGGGTGGGGACCGGGGTTCGGGGTGCTCTTGCCGTGCCATCGCTGCCTGTCCCCGTGCTCCTTTGCTGTCCCCAGGCTGTTTTACACGGCGCTCAAACTTGCGGGCAGCACCGGGTGGCAGGGACATCGGGGCGATAGGGCTGTTTCTGGGGGGACACTGCACCCCCTCTCTGCACCCCAAAGGGTTTCTGTGCCCACCCCATACTGGGCTGGAGGAGGCTGGTGGCCGGGAACGGCAGCCCCCGAGCACCAAGCTCTGCATCCCCCCAGCCCCACGTCGGTCCGAATGCCTTCAGCACCGAGCACCGGGGTGCTCTGGGGTGCCAGCGCCGGCCCAGGGGTGCCCAGCTCGTGCGTGAGCCCGGAGCGAGCAGAGGGGCACGTGCAGGGCCGCTGGGCCGTGCGCCTCCACTCCCTGACTGCTGTTGCAATGACCCCGGCGGCTCCAATGAGGCAGGAAAACCACAAGCCTGCCCCTCGCCCAGCCCGGCCTCGGGGCAGCTGCCCCAGCGGGGTTCCTGCTCCTCCGGCCGATGGAGCCGGCCTCCCCTTTTGCCCTCCCAGAGGAACCCATCCCCGTGCCCCTGGTGTGCCGTTGGGGTTTCCAAGACACCGCAGCTTCGGATTGCAAAGCCAGGGGCATCTCCAGCGGGCTGCAGAACAGCCAGAGCAGCTCCCCCGGGGCACCTTGCTCCTCCCTGGCTGCAGGCTGCTTGCACGGGGCGCCGTGTGCCCAAGCACAGAGCGGGCAGGGACATTTTCCCCTGGCTCTGTGCACAGCTCAGTGCTCGGCCCCAGCTCCCCCCATTCCCCTGTGCCCCCCCCGAACCCCTCTCCAAAGCTTGCGCTGCCTGTGCCCACCCTGCGAAGCTCGGCGAGGCTTTCTGCGTGAGCAAAACGCTCCGTACCTGCTGCTCTGCGAAGGGGGAGAGGCTCTGCGGTCTCCTCCGTCCTTTTTCTCTGTCGGCCATCGAGGTGAAACCTGAAGTGAGCGCGGGGCCGCGGCTCCAGCCGCCCATCTGAGCTCCCTCCTCGCCGCCAGCTCGACGCACAAGGGCGGCTTTGTGCTGAGCTGCCGAGCACGAGCCCCGGCTGCCCGAGCCAAGCGCCATCCCTGCCTCCTCAACCTCCTAAAGCAACAGGCAAACATTGCATCACGCTCAAACTGTAATACGCAGCGCAGCGGAGCCAAGCAAGGTCTCGGCGGCGGCGCCCGCTGCCAGGTGTGGCAGAGGTCAGAGCCGGGCGCAGCGCGGTCCCCGAGTGCCACCGCATGCGGCCGTCCCTCTGCGCGCCCGTCCGCGGGGCAGGGGGGCTGCGAGCTGCTCCCTGAGCGTGGGGGACCCTCGAGCTGCTCCTGGTGCTTCGCCCACCCCACGCTCCCACCGCAGCCCCCCCGGTGCAGGTGCCGGTCCCGTGGGCTGCGTCCCCGTCCCCATCCCGCTGCCCCACGAGGATGAGCAGGACCTCGGCTTGTCCCCGGTGCTGCTCCTCCAGATCCAGCCACTGCAGGGGCAGCTCTGGCTTCCTAGGGAGAAGGGGTGGCGGGAGGGGGGGGGGGGACTTGGGGCTGCTCTTGCTTTCGGGTTCCTGCTTTTTGCTGCTTTTCTTGCTTCCGCCTCGGCCCCGGTTCCCGTTCCTGCAGCCTGGCCTGAACCCAATCGTGCTTGGCCCAGGTGCATCCCGCACCGGGTGCATCCCGCACCGGGGACCCCCGGCTCCACGAGGCCTCGCCGAGGGCTGGGGCGGCGGCGCTGAACCGGGCTGACCCGCGGCGGCGGCGTGTTTACGGCAGGAGCCGGCCGAGCCTGAGCCGTTTCTGTGGCAACCTGGGGAGCGCGGGGATGCGCGGAGGCACCGGTGTGAGGTGGGGGCCGAGCGCTCCCGCTGAGCCCCCGCTCCCGACACCCCCGGCCAGATGCTCCTGCCCTCGGTGCCGGCTGGGCCGTGGGTGCTGAACGGGACCCCCGAGCGCGGCAGCATTGATGGGGCTGGTGCAGGGCTCCTGGTGGCTTTGCGGGCCCCGTGCTGGCTGTTATTTCTCTGTGTTTTTCCGTGAGCAGAAAGCTGGCTGGTTTTGTTTTCCCAGCTGGCTGAACGATGCGAGGGAACAAAGAGCTCCTGCCCGGGCTTCAGTGCTTCCTGGCTGCTGAGCCCAAGAGTTCGCTAGGGTTGCTTTCAGCTGTATCTGGGAGGATGGAAGCAGAGGTTTCCTGTGGAAATTCCCCCTCGGACCGAATGCCCGTCCAGGTATTCCATTGCAGCAGCTCCTCCGAGGCACCCCAGGGCCCAGCCTGCGGCGCTGCAGCCACGTGGTGCCCCCTCCCCGCACGGCAGCTCCTTGCTCCCAGCTCCATCCCCTGCTCTCCACCAGCAGCTCACGGCCTCCATCCCCGGGGTTTTGCCTCCAACCAGATCTTCCTGCACGTCTCCCAGCCGTGGTGGCTGGCAGGATGCGGCTCCTGGAGCAGCCGTGGCAGAAATAAACCCAACCGGCTCCCAGCACCGACCCCGCTGCGTCAGGCTCCGGTCCCTGGGGACAGCCGTGCCCTGGGCCGCTGGGCGCAGCCACCCCATCTTTGGCAGCACTGAGCGTACCCCCCGGCTCCCCAGAGGGTGATTTATGGCCCAGTTTAGTTAAATCTGGAGGCCTGAGAACTGTTCCGTGCCCGGGACATGCTGTCCTCAGGCATCTTCCTCCAGCACAGCCGGGGTCGGGGCAGCAAGGAGTCCAAGCCAGCAGTGTGAAGCCAGCAGCAGCTCTTGGTGCCCTCGCTGCCCCATCTGCAAATTTGGGTTCATCCCCATCCTCCGCGCCCACCCGTGCCCTGCTGAGCCCCTTCCCCGTCCCTCCCCAGGGCCGCGGAGGTGCCCAGCTCCCCGGTGCTCTGCGGCGGGGAAATCGCTGCTGAGAGCGGCTGGCACGGGCTGGGTGGGAAGAACCTCAAAGGATGACTAAGTCGGCGCTGCAGGAAATGGCCCCTTCCCAAGTGCGTGTGTGCGTGAGGAGGCCCGAAAACAAATGAGAGCAGCCCTCAGGCTTCTCCCACCAGAGCGGCCCCCGGTGCCGCAGCGGGGTCAGGCAGACCCCGAGCGCAGCGCGCGGAGAGTTTTGGGGCCCGCTGTGAGCAGGCTGGGTGCACGGGGAGAAATGGCGAGGAGGGGGCTGCTGGCAGTCGGTGGCACTGGGTCCCCGCGTCCCCGGGTCCTGCTGCACGGTGCAGGGGGCTGGGAGGAATCGGCTGTGACTCAGGGCTGGGGCGTGGGGACAGGACCAAAAGTGGTTCCAGTGCCGGGAAACGCGCACGGGGTGGGAAATGCCTGGGGCTCGTGGGGCACCGCAGGGTTCAGCTCCACTGCGGGGTCCTGCCTGCAGGTGGGTGCAGCCGGAGCAGCAGCATCCAAAGCAGCAGCACCCAAAGCAGCAGCACCCAAAGCAGCAGCACCCAGGGCAGCAGCACCCGGGCACTGTGCCGGCAGCAGCAGGACCCCGCGGTGCCAGCGCAGCCTCCCCGTGGCTGCGGCCTTGGCCGAGCATTTTAAACCGAGGATGTTGGATTGGGAAAGCACGAAGCTGTGACTAATTTGGGGATTCATCTGTTTTTCGTTACCCGGGCTGGATTATCACAGTGTATTTTTCTGGACTTAACGTCTATCTGGGACCGGGTGGGAGCCCAGGCGGAGGCGAGGCCGCGCTCCTGGGCAAATCCTCCAGGTGAGCACCAGGGCGCTGAGCAGGGGCTCAGCCTGCAGCTGCCCCATTTGATGGGTTTTGTGCTTCAGAACATGAAGCCCTGCGCCGTGCACATCTCACGAGTGGCACCGAGGGCTGCAGAGGAGCCTTGCTTACGAGATGTGCTGGGAGGGCTTTTGGGGAAGAGAGGGAAGGGCAGCAGGTGCCCCCCTTGGGACCTCTCCAGCAGCTGCCTAAATAAATGCTTCCAGTCCTGAAAAATAATTAAGACCCTCGAGATGCCACTTAGAGAAGAAGGCCGCTGCGCTTGTGCTCCTCACGCTCATGCTCCAAACAGAGGAGGCAGGAGAGGCAATTTTCTAGGAAATCAATTACGAAGCCCCGTGCTCCCTCTCTCCCCTGAATGCGCAGCATCACCCGGCATCCTGTTGAGCTCATCCGAGATGACAAAGCGCTCGGCCACAGCTCAGCCTGGACACCGTTTACCTTCCAGATGCTTTTTGAGGCTTCCCGAGGGCCGTTGTGAGAGGTGCCGGGTGCTTTGCTGCACGGGGCGGGCTGGACATGACCCCTCCAGCCCCCTCCGAGGCGCCGCTGTGCGCTGCGCCATTGGGGATGCCGAAGCTCGGCCCCAGCGCTGCCTCTCCCATCCATGGGGTCTCACTGCTCAGCTCCCAGCCCCAAACGGCAGAGGTGGGAGCCGAGGGCTGGCCTCACACCCCAGGAGCCTCCCCTGCTGTTTGCAGGATCCGTGCTGCCGGGTTGGATCCTGGAGAGCCTCCACCAGCGCAGCCGCAGGGCCGGGCTGGGGCCGCCCTCTTGCAATGCGCGGTGTGCCCGGTCCTGTCCTCCCTCCAGAAAGGAAAATTTCCATCCTGTAACATTTTCACCAGCCAGCTCAGAGTTTTCCCTGGGATTTGCTTTCATGTGATTTGATTCCGTTGCCCTTTTGGGATGGAGGAACTCTGCTTTCTCTCCCATCATTAATTTCTTCCCCCCCCCCTTTTTTTTTTCCCTACTAAAAAGGGGTGGAAGAAGTCAGAGGAGAGCGAGCATGCAATAGTTCCTGTTCATCTCCCGGCCTTTCCATGTGCCTCGTGCCCTTCCCGAGGACCAGGAGCTGCTGCCCCAGGGCCTGTCCCTCGCTGGTGGTGCCGGCGACCTTGATTTTCTCGGTCGGAGCAGCCAGTGCCTGGCTGACAGCGCTGGGAGGTTTCATGGGCCAGGGATTGTGAAAGCCGTTTGTCCGTGTGATGCAACTTGTGGAGCGGGAGCTTTCCTAGTAAAGGCAGAGAGGGCAGGGAGTGCAAGCCTTCTGCTGATTTCTTCTCTTTTCCTTTGTCTTAGTGGAAAAAAAAAAGTCCGTCTGCTGCTCACCGGGCTCCCGGCTCACCTCCCCACGACGTCTGGAGCACAGTGGGAGCACTGGGGAAGGCGGCCAGGGCTGGCTGGCAGCAGCTCAGCAGCGATGTGTCAGCCCCGGGTGCAGGAGGTGCCTCCCCAGCGTACCCAAGCAGGCAAGGAAACACTTCAGTGCGAGCTGGGTGCACCCGGGGCTGCTGGCACCCGTCCCCCCAGGCTGTAGCATTAATTCGGGGATGCTTTGGGGACGTTGCAGGGGAAAATGAGCTGAAAAGCAACGTTTTGCAGCTGGTTTTGGATGGAGCAGGTGCTGGGGTGGTGCCTGCTCGCTCTGCAGATGTTTATTTCTTGGATATTTTGGATGCTGCGAGTTGGGTCTGGAGACGGGCTGCGGCTGGGGGTGCCACCATGGGCAGCTAAACCCAGCCCCAGGGCCTGGAGGCCGTGGAGAGCTGGGCAAAGCTGTTCCTTGGCTCGCCAAAGCTGTGGCTGCAGGACGAGAGAGCCCAGAGCATCCCACTGGGTTCCAGCTCCCGCTGCTGCAGTCCTCGGAAAGCAAGAGAAAGGCTTAAATACAAAAGCAAGAGACAAAAAATAAAAATGCAGAGGTGACA
This sequence comes from Oxyura jamaicensis, assembly GCF_011077185.1. Lineage (NCBI taxonomy): Eukaryota > Metazoa > Chordata > Aves > Anseriformes > Anatidae > Oxyura > Oxyura jamaicensis. Next base: position 3,977,515 of record NC_048919.1, read on the forward strand.
ACATGGGGCCATGCTCCTACACGATTGCAGAGCGATTTGCAATTGCTGGCTCATTAACCAGGCCGGTAACGATCCTGCCCCAGCACTCCCACCACCGGAGCAAGGAGAGCAGAGCCCTTCTCTCCCGGCTTCTTTGTGGTGGCCGGCGCTGTGCCGGCTGGGCGCAGCCCTGTGCGCCCCGCTGAAGTTCCCTCCAGAGTTTTTTCAGGCCGCAGAAGATTAACTGGTAACGAAAGTGAAAGCCCAGGAGATCCCATGAGGCTGGCGAGAGCGCTCAAGCAGAAATGAGCACGGCATGTATTGCTTCCTGCCCCGCCGCTGCTGTGCCGTGCAGCAGCCTGCCCTGCTGCTGGGGTGCCCCATCACCCTTGGGTGCCCCATCGCCCTTGGGTGCCCCATCGCCCTGGGTGCCCCATTGCCTTTGGGTGCCCCATTGCCTTTGGGTGCCCCATTTTCCCCTGCCCTTGCTCCCATCCTCCTTGTCCCGCTGGTGCAAGAGGTTGTGGCAGGGTTGGGGACCCGTTGCCGGCCATGGTGCGGAGCCAAGCTGACCCCCTCCGGCCATACCCGGGGTCCTCACGGTGCCAGCCCAGGGATTTGCAGCAGGAGAGGGCACCGCCATCCCAACGGGGTGGGCGAGCTCGTTTCACATGGTGGGCCCAGGGCAATCGCCCGGTACTGCAGCAGCGAGGAGAGGACGCTGGGGTACCTGGCAGAGCGGGTGCTCGGCGGGTGCTGAGAAACCCCCCAGACGCTGCCATGCACGGCTGGCCTCCGGTCCTGCAGCAGCCCCAGCCTCGGCCACTGCCCGAACCTGGCCGTTTTCTGCCAGACCTGCAGCTGCGGTGACACTTGGGGACCGTGCTGTCCCCACCGGTGCTGCCTTTTGGGTTGCTTCAGTCACTCAGAGCTCCCTGAGCTGGTGCAGCCGCAGCTTTCCCTGCCACCCAAGCAGCCCCAACCCCGTGCGCCTGGCATGGGGCAGCCCTCACGTGCTTGTCGCTGATTTACCAGAAATAAGGAAGTCTGCACAGCCAGTGGGATTTGGGGTGCTGGAGTTACTCATCCTGCATCTGAGCAGCGATTTCCTTTATCGCGTGCAAACCCTGCCACGGCCTCCCGGGCCCTCGAGGAGACCTGCTGGGGAGAGGCTCCGTGCGAGCAGGAAGCAGCCCAGGCCTGCAGGCAGCGGAGCATGATGAAACCAGGCAGAAACCCTTCTTGGGGCAAAAGGCAGCATCCCCAGCTCCGCTGCAGCTCCAAAACCAGCAGGATGCGGTGTGGAGGGGCCGGCTGGCGCTGGCGGAGGGGAGAAGAGTCCATCCTGCGGGCATGGGTTGCAGCGAGGGGGATGCTGGAGACCGGTGCCCGGTGCTGGAGACCGGTGCAAGAATTAAAGCTTGCAGCTTTTTTGGTGCTGGTGCCAATGCCCAGTGCCCAGGGCTGTGCTAGCGCTGGCCCTGGTGCCGGTGTCTGTGCTGGTGCCCAGTGCTGGTGCCAGCGCCTGGTGCTGCTGCCAACACTTGGAGCCTGGTGCCAGTGCCGGGTACTGGTGCCAGTGCTCAGTGCCTGGTGCCTGTACCCGGTACCAGTGCCAGTGCCCAGTACAGCTGCTAGCGCCCAGTGCCTGGTACCAGTACTGGTGATACCGATGCCCAGAGATGCGGGTGCCCCATGCCAGTGCCAACACCCCGTGCCCAGTGCCCGAGCCTGGTACCGGTACTAATGCCCAGTGCCGGTGCCCAGTTCCAGTACCAACACCTGGTTCCCAGTCCCCATGCTGGCGCCCAGTACCCAAACGTGGTACCAGTATCAATACTGGTGCCAGTGCCAATACCCAGTGCCTGGTGCCCAAACCTGGTACCGGTACCGATGCCGGGTGCTGGTACCCAGTGCCCAGCACCTGGTGCCCAAAACTGGTACCAGTACCAATACCCAGTGCCGGTGCCAACACCCAGTGCCCGGTGCCCAAACCCGGTACCGGTACCCATGCCCGGTGCTGGTTCCCAGTGCCCGGTGCCGGTACCAACACCCGGTTCCCAATCCCCATCCTGGAGTCCGGTGCCCGGTGCCCGGTGCCGGGGGGCGGCGGTGCCGGGCGGGGCGGTGCAGCGCCGGGGGCGGGCCGAGCGGGGCAGAGCGGGGCCGGGCCGGGCCGGGCGGCGACGGGGAGCAGGCACAGTGGCAACCGCGGAAGAGCACCGGCACCGGGCACTGGGAACCAGCAC